>NC_057800.1:337609990-337906771 GCF_018294505.1 Triticum aestivum | reverse complement strand
CTGTAAGCCACCGACTCTCTCACGTCTGTTAGATCTTTGATCTACGCTTTAGAATAATTGTAGTATCATTAGGTTTATTTCTTTTAGATAGGTTTTATTTGCGGTTTTTACGGTTTAGTCCGGATCGGTTTAGCCGACCGGTTTCTTTTATTTTCATACGTATGTGGTTTAGTTAGTTTTCGGCGAGCTCCATCTAGTTACGGATCGACACCACTTTGGCCCCATAGTAGTAGGCCACTTAGCTAGCCCCCGATATGTTTTTTTTTGTTATTTTAGTTTCTGTTTTTTAAAACAGAAAAGTTTCAATCTTAGATATTCCATATCTTTTATGTTTTAGATCCAAATTGAGTGATTCTTTTTCCATTAGATTCAAAATTTCTTTAAGATTCTGTTAGTGCACTTGGATTTCAAATTTGAGTAGTTTTAATTTGAATTTGCATGAATATGCTTCAAACACTATTTTGGCTCTAGTTTGAGTTCTAGAGCATATTTTTGATTGATTCTTTTTTTTCCTGGTCACTTATGGTTTTGTCTAGCAGTAGGTTTGATTTGGGAAATTTTAGAAAATTTTAATTTAGGATTTTAGAAAAAACAGTAATGTTTTAGTTCTAGTTTTATTTGTGCACTTCTTTATAGTTTTAATTGTTTTTAAATTATTCCTTTTTGTCACTTTTGACAAATTTAGTTTTGTTTCTGTTATTTGACAGTAGACAATTTTATTCTTATTTTAAAAATGTATTTTTGTTAGTTTTGTATGAAAACTTTTATAGGACATAGTTAAAGTTTTATAAAATCTTTTTATTTTTTCTTTTTTCTACTAAAAGTTTATGAAAAATACTTTCTGTTAAATTAGTTATTTTACACTTCATTTTCTGTTAATTTATTAGTTTGGTGTTTTAATTGTTGTTAAGTTTTTTAATTATCACAGAACTATTTTGTGTTATGTCTTAGAGTTTTCTTTAGTAGTTTTGTTGTGTAGTTTTTCTTGGTTTTTATTTGGTGTCCCTTGTTGATTTGCATTTTATTTGTTGATTTTATTATGAGTGTTAGAATTGCTTGCTTGTATGTTTGCTTATATGAATGCTATGTTTGACTATATAGTTTTTCTCGGAGTGACGAATAGTTTATCAAAGTTTTCGAGAGCGTTATTATCTTCATCAACTGATGAGGACATCAATACCATTGTTACACCCACAACCCCTACTGCTATACATACTGGACCAATTACTAGAGTTCGTGCACGCCAATTGAATTATCAGGTACTTTCGTTTCTTGGTAACGATTCTAATGTTCATGAGAATATGATGCTACCTAAAATGGATACATTTGTTTTGCTTACAAAAGAAGGGCCTTGCTAGCTTGGACAAGAAAGATGAACCTTGGAGCAAGTTCAAGCATGGAGATGATGGCATGCGCAAGGGGAACAAGAACAAAGTTACAAGTGATGATTCCAGGACTTTGAAGCCACCGTCATGAGTGCATGAAGCCTTGGACGAAATATACAAGATGCCACTTCATAAATTTCGTCCAGAGGCTATTCTAGGTGCTGCGTCACCTTATTTTTGGGACAGGCCCATGTAATTTCGAAATACTTGATTATAGGCAGTTTTTAGAGTCCGTATGTGTGGGGAAACAAGAGTTAGGGTTGGTTTCGGACCCCTCTTCCAAGGGACACGAAATCCCCCCCTCTCTCCTCCATATATACAGCCCTTCGGGCATCGTTTAGACTTTGGTTTTTGTTTAGATTAAAAGTTCACCATTGCTGCAACTTCGCGTACTTCGTTTGTGTTCAACGACCAGACCAAGACGTCACATAACCCCACCTTGATCAATAAAGTTTTCATATTATATTCGCAATATCTAGATTGCAATCTCAGTTTCTTGCTTGTTCGTCGTTTGCTCGCAGGAAATAGACCATCGTGGTCAGGTTGATCGTGCTCCAGCGTGGTTAATAACTCCTTGGAATTTGGTTTAGCGATTGCTAAGGCGCGACGTCTCGCACGTTCGTAGTCGGATCATCAAGGTTGACTCCCACAGAAAACGATAGCCACCATCTCATCAAAACATCGGGACACCTTTGCCTCTATCAGGTGGTACCAGATTTCCGGGTTGCTCGGTGAGATTTTACAGTTATTTCCTAGTTTAGATCGAGTCTGTTCTTCATACTTACAGTCCATGAAAAAGCCAAAAAAATTTAGGGTTAGTTCATCATATCCGAACCAGTCTGAGCCTTTACATAGTCTTTTTTAGTATTTTGCTTTGTTGAATTTGTAGTTGCATTGTCGTGTCTAGTTGCTGGTCTTAGAGTCTAGTCTTGTAGAGTTTCCAGTTCTGGTCATAAATTGTCACGTCGTCGCCGCACCATCATCATCGCTCCTGCCATCTACCACCACCGCTTATCCGCCACCGATCCGTCTCGATATACCATCACCAACCCGTATCCATATACCTTGTTTAAACCATAGAATGGCAAGTTAAGAAACCCTGGTACCAGGCAGTTGTTGCCAGTCATAGGTTATACGGTGAGATTTAGCCCAGACCCATTTTCTGAAGGAAAACCATTAATGGTTGACCACCAAGAGGTTCTGATAGTTATTTAGCATTGGCGACTGACCAGTCAGCTAAGAAGACCCAGTCTCGGAAGAACCTCACCAGGATGAAAGGACACGTGTTTGAGGAAAAGGTTATGCCCCTACCGGAAGAGCCCTGGTGTAGGAATTATCACAAAAATATGAGAAGACCGGCGCCGTCAACCCAAAGGATGGAGTACATGAATTTTGTCGGAACCACAACCTTGCTCTTAAGTGTGGTAGCACCCCAGACCTCTCTGGTCGATGGATTTTCTAGAAGACCCCCAAACCCTAACCTTTCTTGGTAGCCTCTTCGAATCTCGAGGACGAGATTCATTTTAAGTGTGGTAGGTTTGTAACATCCCGAAATTCTAAATTTTTGAATGTTATATTAAATAAATAGTTTTGATTGTTTGTTTGATTATGGTGTGATTTCTTGTGTGAAATTGAGTGAAATTTGAAACTTTTTGAAAGTTGAATGAGAGGGAACGAAATGACTTTCCCAAACTTTCACCTTGCATTTATGATCTCCATGAATTCAAATTCATTTCATCACAAAACCCTAGAGTGAAGATGATATAACTTCTTCCATTTAAATAAATGAAATGGGTTTTCAAAAGATTTGAATTCCATTTGGAAATATTTCAAATTCAAAAACTTTATGCAACTCAATGAGTTTCATGAGAGAAGATAAAATGACTTCTTCAAATACTAAGAAAGAGAGTTGGAAGTTTCATAGAATCAAATTGAAAGTCCCTTTGAAGTTAATTTGAAACCCACTTTCAATTTGGAGTTATTTGGTTTTTATTCAAATTATTTTTTCTCCAAAAATAAAATATATTGAAAATAGGGTAAAATTATTCCCTACAGTAGAAAAGTGGAGATATTTTTTTTGAAATCATTTTGGTATTTTAAAAATGAATTTTATTGGGTTTTATTGCAACAGAAGCACTCTTTGACCTTTGTGATATTTTTGTGGATTTTAGTTGCCTCTGCAAATATGTTCATGCTTTAGTATTTCTTTTTCTAAAAAAAATTGATATATAATATGTTTATGTATAATTTTGTTTTTATATATGTTGTTTTGGTTTTTCCTCTCCGTTTCTTTATAATAATAAAAGGCCGAAGCAAACTGACTAAGGCCCATCTCTCTCTCCCCGGCCTAGCTGGCCTTTTCGGCCCAACCAACAAACTCCGCGCCTGAACCGCTATCGCCCGGTCGCCCGCACCTCTCCCTCATTCCCGCACTTACTGACAGCGGGGGCCCGCGTCGTCATCTTTCCCCTCCCACACGCCATGCCACCAGAGCGCGTCAGGTGCGCCGTCACCTCTGATTCTCACGGGACCGCGATCTCTAGTCGACCCCTTCCCCAAGCTTTATGTCCTATAAGTACCCCTTGCCCTGCTTGACCGATCCCCCTTTAAATCCTCGCCCAAGTCCACCTATAAAGCACGCACACACCGTTCGCATCTCGGCCACCAAAGCTCCGGCCGCTGCCATTTTACATCTTCGGTGAGCACCCTCGTGAGCCCCTCTGCCATACATCCAAGCCCCACGCCGTTGCGGTCTTTTTTTGACAACTTCTTCCTCCTCCAAGTCTTCTACAGAGGCCACCTCGAGCTCGCCTGATGTTGCCGGAGTTTATAGAGCGCCCGAGCTCCGCAATTGTTGCCCCGCCATAGTCTGCCATCCCCGAGCTCCACCAACACCACCTACGGGAGCGGTGTGAAGTGTCGCGTCCGCCCAGCCTCTCCGCCACCGCCGACGAGCATCGACGCAGCCACCCCGGTAACCGCCGTATGCTCTCGCTGCCCTGAGTTCACCGCCACCCATCTTCGGCGTTCACGAGTGCACCGGCAACCATCGGTGGAACCACCTTCAACCGCAGCGTCCCTCGGTCCCCTCCGTCGACCCCGCCAACGACTGGAGCGCCGCCGCCAACGATGTCTGACTCGCATCACCGGTGACCACCCTCGCTGTAAGCCACCGACCCTCTCATGTCCATTAGATATTCGATCTATGCTTCAGATTAATTGTAGTAGCGTTAGGTTTATTTCTTTTAGATCGGTTTTATTTACAATTTTTACGGTTTAGTCCGGACTGGTTTAGCCGACCGGTTTCTTTTGTTTTCGTACATGCACGGTTTAGTTAGTTTTTGGCCGAGCGCCGTTTAGTTACGGATCGACACCACTTTGGCCCAATAGAAGTAGGCCACTTAGCTAGCGCCCGATTTATTTTCTTTCCGTTTGTTATTTTTGTTTCTGTTTTTGAAAACACAAAAGTTTCAATCTTAGATATTCCATATCTTTTATGTTTTAGATCCAAATTGAGTGATTCTTTTTCCATTAGATTCAAAATTTCTTTAGGCTTTTGTTAGTGCGCTAGGATTTCAAATTTGAGTAGTTTTAATTTGAATTTGCATGAATATGCTTCAATCACTATTTTGGCTCTAGTTTGAGTTCTAGAGCATATTTTTGATTCATTCTTTTTGCTCTTGGTCACTTATGGTTTTGTCTAGCAGTAGGTTTGATTTGGGAAATTTTAGAAAATTTCAAATTAGGATTTTAGACAAAACAGTACTATTTTAGTTATAGTTTTGTTTTTGTCTTTTCTTTATAGTTTTAATTGTTTTTAAATTATTTATTTTTGTCACTTTTGACAAATTTAGTTTTGATTCTGTTAGTTGATAGTAGACATTTTTATTCTTATTTTAAAAATTTATTTTGTTAGTTTTGTATGAAAACTTGTATAGGACATAGTTAAAGTTTTATAAAATCTTTTTTTCTTTTTGCTACCAAAAGTTTATGAAAAATACTTTCTGTTAAACTACTTATTTTATATTTTAGTTTCTGTTATTTATTAGTTTAGTGTTTTAATTGTTGTTAATTTTTTTAATGTAGGACAAAACTATTTTGTGTTATGTCTTAGAGTATTCTTTAGTAGTTTTGTTGTGTAGTTTTCCTTGGTTTTTATTTGGTGTCCCTTGTTGATTTGCATTTTATTTGTTGATTTTATTATGAGTGTTAGAATTGCTTGCTAGTATGTTTGCTTATATGAATGCTATGTTTGACTATATAGATTTTCTCGGAGTGACGAATAGTTTATCAATGTTTTGAGAGCGTTATTATCTTCATCAATTTACCAGGCAAGTTCACTTTGACCATGTTATTCATACCTATGTTTTATTGCATTTAGTATCACCATTCATAATCCCTCTAGTAGTGTTATTGACTTCTTGTAGTTGAGTAGAATGCATGAGGTAGGAACCCATCTCCCTGTTATCAGCCCGAGATGTTGTTTACTTTCAATGCTACGCTATAGTAGACGGGGTTGGTATGAGTGATCGGGAGTGGTGTGAGAATGGAGGACTCTACGTCAATGATGACAACTTCATGATGGCATCTGCAAGGACTGCATCCTAAGGACCTCAAGACTTCAAGACTCGAGACTAGAATTCAATACACACTACTGGTGAAGGACGGATTTGATGTGCACCCTGGAGCAACTAGTGGATGGCTGGGATGCATGGAGAAGCGCCATGACATCTTGCGGAAAGCTTCACCCAGACTCAAAGAGACGGAAGAATACTTCATGCCCGTAAGCTTACTTGTGCAACAACAAGTTATTATGGGCTCTGGCTTGGTTGACCTTAGTTGTGACTCTGGCTGGGAGGGAGCTAGCAGATGTAGAACCACAGTAGGATTGGATGAGAACTGGACAGTGGTCAGGGGAACTCTTCAGAAGACCATGTTTCAGTCGTCTTGTTCTCAAACACCCTGAAGTGCGACAATGTAAAAGAGGGATTGAATCTTGCGTGTAAAGTGTACAAACCTCTACAGAGGGTTAAAACCTAATCGATTAGCCGTGTCCCCGATTATGGACAATTTGAGCCTTTGGACTTGGATCTATCTCAGAACTCTCAACACCGGACTGATAACTTAATTGTGGGCAACTTATGATGATTTTGGGATATGAGACATCAGTTGTCGGAACCATGTCATGATAGAAAACTCCATAGTACAGACTCCTGATATTTCTTTTATGTAGGGAAAATAAAACCAGCTTTTATGCAAAAACCTCAAACACAGAGCCACAAAGCCACATTGCATATAGTGATCATCTGTTTTCTCTTATTGTGATCTTGCCGGTACATTCAATGTACTGACCTACACTGTTACAACATATCATGTTGCAGATACTCCTTCAATGAGTAAGAGTTACAATACAGGGGTACAGTCTACACTCAACCTGCCGTTGGCATTGATGGGACTCCACACCCGATTATCTATTTTCGTAGAGACTTATGAGGTATATATCAGTTTTACATTATTTATACATGTGATCGCACGTTGATATATACATTGATGTATTGTGTGTGCCAGCATACTGATCCAGGCATGGCACGGATACACAGAGGCTTGACCGTTTGAGGTCGGGTCACTACAGATATGGTATCAGAGCACATGTTGACTGTAGGACATGACCTAGAAATTGGAAAGCCCTAGGACAGGAAATCTCTAAAACTTTATTTTCAAAAACATCCTTTACCTCTCATCTTTTCAGATTTTATCTAATAGTTCCTCTTACCTCAAATAGTTAGAATATACCTCGTTCCCTTTTGACCACACGGAGGATCAACTCAATCCGCTCTAAGAAGGACAAGATATCGGAACACTGATGACCTCTTCAAAGTAACAAGGATTTCACCATGCATTAGAAGAGCTGAAGCTCCAACAGTTGAAGACTCCGAAGACTTGAAGAATTTGAAGAATTTGAAGTATTATTTTACCTTTAGAAGACCAAACCCCTGTTATATACTTACGTTAGATGCGACGATTTGTGAGCTGTCATTTGTTTGTTGTTTTTTTTACAGCCACAAAATAAAACCCGTTTCTTCAAAACTATTGTTTGTATTGCGTGTATCTCCCTCTATCTTCCGTTTCTTCAAACCCGTTTCAGTTTAGGAAGATGGTCATGATCTCGTACCTGAGGTGGTGATGCAGCCCTACCGTTGCGATTATATGCATGAGGATGACCTGGTACTGGTGGTGCACGTAGTTCTGATTTTGATCAACCTCATCCTCATAATAGTCCTCCTCCGCGACAGTAGCAGCAGGAGCTATAGAAGCATCAACAGCAGTAGCAGCGACACCAGAAGTTTTTCCTAGCTCAAGAGGAACATGCGGCACTCCCCAGTTGGATTGCGACGTGGTGGTGGTTGTTGATGTTGTTGCAATGGTGCAGCAGATGCGGGTGGTGGTTGTGGTAGAGGCGCGAGTACTTCATCGAACTTGGTGTACAACTTGGTGTCAATTGTCTTCTTAATGTCATCAATCCTCGCCAGTGGCTTTCCAAACTGGCCATCACGTCTTCCACCTGTTGACCCAACATTTGTTGAAACTTGTCATGAAGCTCCTCCTTCGTCATGTTCTCCCAGTCAATCTCGTCAGCTTGTGGTCCTGCCATGGTTTGCAGCAATAGAAACAAACAAGAATATGATCCTATAGACTACTAGAAAGTGGTGGCGGTGGGGTGTCACAACTACGTGAAGGAAATCTCAAATTCTTGCCAGTTCTTACCCAGCAGCAGGTGGTGATCAGCAACGGTTGTAGTCAAAACAACATTCAAAGCTTGGACAGAGCTATTGCCAGGTGGTGTCAAACGCACGATGTAGATGTATGCGGAGCTGGGAAGGCTTATGATATCATAACATTTTTTTATCAATAATCAATTCAGAGATGCAAAGTTGAATAAACGCTCAACGACGGTACTGTGCTGGTCCTAGGCTAGACCATGCTAGAGACGCGAGCCTAGGACACTAACAAAATCACGGCGCTTCATGGAAACAAGGGAAAAGCACACTCTGAAAAATATTGTGCGCTCTTTTTTTGCGAAAACTCACTACAATGTTGAGTGTCTCGAAACTCTTCCCAAATCAAAATAATAGGATAGGCACAAAAAATTGACTATTTTTCAGAAATCAGGGCAGCGACGACCAAAAGTGCGACAAAAAATCACTACGATGGCGAGTGTTTCAAAACACTCCCTGGGACCTAAACACAGGATAGGGAAAATATGTTCAGTCACCGAAATTTGGGCCTAAAAACTGCTCGGGGGCCACGATTTGTTTTCTGAAACCTACTTAGGCAAGGAAACACAAATCTAAAACTAGATGGATCTCGAAAGCAAACCGAATATGGGATGGACTTGGATTGGTGATGGACAGGCGGTGGTATATGTGGACTCGGATTGGTGATGTGGTATATATGGACTCGGATTGGTGGTGGATATGTGGTGGTAGGATATGGCAACGGTGGTGGTATATGGTAGCGGTTGTATGATATGGCAGCGGTGGTAAGATATGGCAGTGGTGGTGGTATATGACAGCAGCGTTGAAGATGGTGCGACGGCAGCGTGACAAACTGTGACAGAACTCGAAACTCTAAAGGACTATACTCTAAGACTAGCAACTCGACACGATGATGCAACCTCAAATTCAACAAAGCAAAACCCTAAAAAGATTATGCAAAGGCTTAGATTGGTTCGGATATGATAAACTACCCCTATGTTTTCGCTTTTTCATGGACTATAGGTATGAAGAACAGACTCGATATAAACTATGAAAAATTGGAAAATGTCTCACCGAGCAACCTGGAAATCTGATACCACTTGATAAAGGCAAAGTGTCTTGTCTTTCGATGAAGAAACTAAGATAGCAATCTCGGTATTGCGAATATAAGTTGAAAGCTTTATTGATCAAGGTGCGGTTCTATGACGTCTTGGTCTGGTCGTTGAACACAAACGAAGTATGCGAAGTTGTAGCTATAGCGAATTTTTAATCTAAACAAAACCCAAAGTCTAAACGACACCCTAAGGGTTGTGTATATGGAGGAAGAGGGGGGAATTTCATGCACCCTTGTAGGAGGGGTCCGAAACCAACCCTAATTTTATTTTTTCCACACATACGGACTCTAAAAACAACCTATACTTCTATATTTCGAAATTCCATGGGCCTGGCCCAATAATAAGGTGACGCAGCACCTATAATAGCCTTTGGACAAAATTTATGAAATGGCATCTTGTATATTTCATCCAAGGCTTCATGCACTCGTTATGGTGGCTTCAAAATCCTGAAATCATCACTTGTAACTCCGTTCTTGTTCCCCTTGTGTATGCCATCATCTCCATGCTTGATCTTGCTCCAATGTTCATCCTTCTTATCCAAGCTAGGCCCTTCGTTTGTAAGCAAGACAAATGTATCCAATTTAGGCAACATCATATTCTCATGAACTTTAGAATCATTACCAAGAAACCAAAGTACCTGGTAATTTAATTGGCATGCGCGAGCTCTAGTAGTTGGACCAGTATGTATAGCAGCAAGGGTTGTGGCTATAAAAGTGGTATTGTTGTCCTCATCAAGTCGCTAATCAATGCGGTGTCGAAATCTCAAGTGGCAAGGTGGAGCTTGTCAAGCACGTGGCAACTTGTTGGCGAAGATATTTACTTTATTGACATCCGTCCAAATGGCGTGTCATGCTAATAAGAAGATGGATAAGCGGTGTGGCAGGCTTGCCGGGCTTCAACTTGAGCATGACATGTAGTAGTGCATTTAATGCGCTTTGTCCTAACTACAAGAGTTAGGTATGATAACATTGTTAGCTATCTAATCATACAGTAATGACTATCTCGCCACTGTGGTCGCCCCTTTAGCTATAAAAGGACGCCCGAGGCAACCTAGCAAACGGTTGGAACTTTTGATCGCTCAATACTTGTACACGTGTGGCTGCTCTCCCCGAGGCACACTTGTCGGGCTTGTGCGCACTACGCCTTCATGATACTTTAGTACAATCCACCATAGCATGAGTAGGGCTTTACGATGCAAAGTGGCCAAACCTGGGTAAAAGAGAGTTGTCCAGCGTCGTGCTGCCCTGTTGTTTCTGCTCTTTATGCAATGTGATCATCCGCTCGCCAAACCTCAAAGGGCAATCCCTGCCTCATAGGTGATCGTGCTTTCCCCACGACATAAGGGGTGGAAAGAGCCTAAGCTTGGGGGTGCCCAAGGCACCCCAAGGTAATATTCAAGGACAACCAAGCGTCTAAGCTTAGGGATGCCCCGGATGGCATCCCCTCTTTTGTCTTCAATCCATAGTTAAAATTACATGGGGCTATATTTCTATTCACTACATGATATGTGTTTTTCTTGGAGTGTCTTGTATTATATAAGTCTTTGATTTTTAGTCTTTCACAATCATCCTTGCTGTACACACCTTTTGAGAGGGACACACATTAATCGTGAATTTAATAGAATACTCTTTGTGCTTCACTTATATCTTTTGAGCTAGGTAGTTTCTCTAGTGCTTCACTTATATCTTTTTAGAGCACGACGGTGGTTTTATTTTATAGAAATTTATGAACTATCATGCTTCACTTATATTATTTTTAGAGTCTTATAAATAGTATAGCAATTTGCTTAGGTTATGAATTTAGTCCTAATATGATGGGTATTCAAGAGGGATATAATAAAAACTTTCATGAAGATCATTGAATATATGAGAAGTTTGATTCCTTGCATTTGTTTTGAGATATAAAGATGGTGATATTAGAGTCATGCTAGTAAGTAATTGTGGATTAGTAAGAATATTTGTGTTAAAGTTTGTGATTCCCGAAGCATGCATGTATGGTCTATAGTTATGCGATGAAGTTGGAGCATGATTTATTTTCGATTGTATTCCTTATGAGTGGCGGTCGGGGATGAGCGATGGTCTTTTCCTACCAATCTATCCCCCTAGGAGCATGCGTATTAGTACTTTGTTTTGATAGCTAATAAACTTTTGAAGTAAGTACGTGAGTTCTTTATGACTAATGTTGAGTCCATGGATTATACGCGCTGTCACCCTTCCACCATTGCTAGACTCTTCAGTATCACACATTGGCACCTTGAGAGTTGGTGTAAACTTCACCAGTGCATCGAAACCCCGTGATATGACACGCTCTTTCACACATAAGCCACCTTATATCTTCCTCAAGACAGCCACCATACCTACCTATTATGGCATTTCCGTATACATTCCGAGATATATTGCCATGCAACATCCATCGATCCGTTTTATTATAACACACACCATCATTGTCATATGCATGAAGCATTCATATAGAGTCATAACTTTGTTATAGTATTGAGTTGTAATTTTTGAGTTGTGAGTAAATAAAAGTGTGATGATCATCATTATTAGAGCATTGTCCCATGTGAGGAAAGGATGATGGAGGCTATGATTCCCTCACAAGTCGAGATGAGACTCTAGACTTAAATAATAATAATAATAATAATAATAATAATAATAATAATAATAATAATAATAATAATAATAATAATAATAAGAGGCCAAAGAGCCCAAAATAAAAAAATAGGCCAAAGAGCCCCAAATAAAAAAAATAGGCCAAAGAGCCCAAAAGAAAAAAATGAGAGAAAAAGAGAGGAGGGACAATGTTACTATCATTTTTCCACACTTGTTCTTCAAAGTAGCACCGTGTTCTTCATGATAGAGAGTCTCCTATTTGGTCACTTTCATATATTACTAGTGGGAATTTTTCATTGTAGAACTTGGCTTGTATATTCCAATGATGGGCTTCCTCAAAATGCGCTAGGTCTTTGTGAGCAAGCGAGTTGGATGCACACCCACTTAGTTTTCTTTTGAGCTTTCATTTACTTATAGCTCTATGTAACGCCCCGGACACACCCGCCAATGGTCGTTACTCCTGGCGGGATCTAGACTGGCCCCACAGATCAATACTAGTCTTTTCTGCGCACTTTGTCCTCACTCGTGCGCACCCGGGAGCAACTTCCCGGTCGTTCACCCATCCTGAAACTACTCCAAGCTGAGCACGCTTAACTTGGGAGTTCTGTCCGGATGGGCTCCTGGAAAAGAAGGAATTCCTTATTGATATGAGTAGTCTATCATCCCTAATAAGCCACGCCATCACATACACCCCCACTCAGAGGAACCGACGTCCTCGTCGGGCCACAGGAACGTTCCCTCTTGGCACAACCGTCTGTGCATCCAGTCCGGTACATGTGCCATGTCATGTGCCACGACGGGTCACAAACGTCATGAACAACATGACCGCGCACCTGTCCGCAACCATCCGTGTAACCGTGAGGGTCGGCTCTGATACCAACTTGTAACGCCCCGGACACACCCGTCGGTGGTCGTTACTCCTGGCGGGATCTAGACTGGCCCCACAGATCAATACTAGTCTTTTCTGCGCACTTTGTCCTCACTCGTGCGCACCCGGGAGCAACTTCCCGGTCGTTCACCCATCCTGAAACTACTCCAAGCTGAGCACGCTTAACTTGGGAGTTCTATCCGGATGGGCTCCCGGAAAAGAAGGAATTCCTTATTGATATGAGTAGTCTATCATCCCTAATAAGCCAGGCCATCACACTCTAGTGCATCCGTCGCATGGAAATCCCTACTCCTTACCTTGATATCAATTGATGGGCATCTACATAGCCCGTTGATTAGCCTCGTCAATGTGAGGCTTTCTTCTCTTTTGTCTTCTCCACACAACTTCCAACATCATATTTTATTCCACCCATAGTGTTATATCAATGGCTTACGCTCAAGTATTGCCTGAGAGTTGAAAAGGTTTGAGAACGTCAAAGTATGAAACAATTGCCTGGCTTGTCATCAGGGTTGTGCATGATAAATACTTTGTGTGATGAAGATAGAGCATGACAAGATTATATGATTTTGTAGGGATAACTTTCTTTAGCCATGATATTTTGAGAAGACATGATTGCTTTATTAGTATGCTTGAAGTATTATTGTTTTTATGTCAATATTAAAGTTTTTTTGAATCATATGGATCTGATTATTAATGCCAAACAAAGAAAGATTACATTAATAGACATGTTAGGTAGCATTCCACATAAAAAATTCTGTTTTCTTATCTTTTACATACTCGAGGATGAGCAGGAATTAAGCTTGGGATGCTTGATACGTCTCCAATGTATCTATAAATTTTTATTGTTCCATGTTATTATATTATCCATCTTCGATGTTTTATATGCATGATTATGCTATTTTATATCATTTTTGGGACTAACCTATTAACTTAATGCCCATTGCCAATTACTGTTTTTCCTTGTTTTTGTCTTCTACAGAAAATCAATACCAAACAGAGTCCAAACGGAACAAAACTTTTTGACGAGTTTGCTTGGACAAGAAGACACCCACGAAGCTTCAGAAGGAGGCCATAGGAGCCACGAGGTCGCCACAAGCTAGAAGGTCGCGCTCTCAGGGGGCTCCAGGGCTTGTGGGCCCACTGGAGCTCCTCCAACCCTAATCTTAGCTCTATAAATTCCCAAATATTCCTCTTAGACCAAAGGGCACACCAAAAATACTTTTATGCTACCGCAAGTTCCTGTCCTCATGAGATCCCATCTAGAGACATGTTCCGGTACTCTGTCAGAGGGGGATTCGATCACGGAGGGCCTCTACATCAACCTTGCTTCCCTACCGATGATGTGTGAGTAGATTACCACAGACCTACAGGTACATAGCTAGTAGCTAGATGGCTTCTTCTCTCTCTTTGATCGTCAATACAATGTTCTCCTCGATGTTCTTGGAGATCTATTCATTGTAATCTTCTTTTGCGGTGCGTTTGTTGAGATCCGATGAATTGTGGGTTTAAGATCAAATTGTCTATGAATATTATTTGAGTATTCTCTGAACTCTTTTATGCATGATTAAGATAGCTTTGTATTTCTATCCAATCTACTGATTTAGTTTGGCCAACTAGATTGATTTTTCTTTCAATGGGAGAGGTGCTTTGTGATGTGTTCAATCTTGCGGTGTCCTCACCCAGTGACAGAAGGGGTAGCGAGGCACGTATTTGTATTGTTGCCATTAAGGATAAAAAGATGGGTTTTTACCATATTGATTGGATCTATGCCCCTACATCATGTCATCTTGTTTAAGGTGTTACTTCGTTCTTGTTAACTTAATACACTAGATGCATGTTGGATAGCAGTCGATGTGTGGAGTAATAGTAGTAGATGCAGGAAGGAGTCGGTCTACTTGTCATGGATGTGATGCCTATATTCATGATCATCACCTTAGATATCGTCATAAATTTGATTTCTATCAATTGCTCAATAGTAATTTGTTTACCCACCGTATGTGTTCTTCAAGAGAGAAGCCTCTAATGAAAACTATTGCCCCGAGTCTATTTTTATCATATTATTTTCAGATCTATAAAACCAAAAACACAAATATACCTTGCTGCAATTTATTTACCTTTACTTTATTTTGCACTTTTATTTATCTTTTATACCTATCTCTATCAGATCTCGTCCTTGCAAGTAACCATGAACGGATTGACAACCCATTTATCGCGTTGGGTGCAAGTATTTGTTTGTTTGTGCATGTGCTATCATTGGAGACTTGTGTGTTCCTCCTACTGGATTGATACATTGGTTCTTAACTGGGGAAAATACTTATGTCTACTTTGTTGCATCACCCTTTCCTCTTCAAGGGAAAAACCAACGCAAGCTCAAGAGTAGCAACCGGTTATGAAATTGGTCCTAATATGATAGGTACTCAAGAAGGATATAATGAAAGCTTTCATGTAGATCACTGAATATGATAAGTTTGATTCCTTGCAATAGTTCTGAGATATAATGGTGGTAATATTTGGGATGCACTAGTGAATGATTGTGGTCTAGTAAGAATATTAGTGTCAGGGTTTGTGATTCCCGAAGTCTCTCGATATGCTAAGAAGTTGGAGCATGATTTATTATTGAGTGTCTTCCTTTGCGCGAAGATTGGGGGTGCACGATGGTTAACTCGTACCAACCTCGCCCCTAGGGGCATGCGTATGCTACTTCTTGAGCTTGCACTGGTTTTTCCCATGAAGAAGAAAGGGTGATGCGGCAAAGTATAGATAAGTATTTCCCTCAGTTTGAGAACAAAGGTATCAATCCAGTAGGAGACAACGCACAAATCACCAATACCTGCACAAACAATCAAACAACTTGCACCCAACACGATAAAGGGATTGTCAATCCCTTCACGGTTACTTGCAAAAGTGAGACCTGAAAGAGATAGATGAAACTAAACAAAAGGTAAGGTAAATATTTTTGTTTTATAGATCGAAAAGTAAAAGATTGCAAAATAGTAGATAGGAAACTTATAAGATGGAAAATAGACCTAGGGGCCATAGGTTTCACTAGAGTCTTCTCTCAAGATAGCAAATAATATGGTGAGTGAACAAATTACTGTCGAGCAATTAATAGAAAAGCGCAAAGTTATGACGATATCCAAGGCAATGATTATGAAATATAGGCATCACATCCGTGTCAAGTAGACCCAAATGATTCTGCATCTACTACTATTACTCCACACATCGACCGGCTCCTGCCTGCAGCTAGAGTATTAAGTTCATGAAGAACATAGTAACGTGTTAAGTAAGATGACATGATGTAGAGGAATAAACTCAAGCAATATGATGTAAACCCCATCTTATTATCCTCGAAGGCAACAATACAATACATGCCTTGCTGCCCCTATTGTCACTGGGAAAGGACACTGCAAGATTGAACCCGAAGCTAAGCACTTCTCCCATTGCAAGAAAAACTAATCTAGTTGGCCAAACCAAACCGATAGTTCGAAGAGAATTACAAAGATACCAAATCATGCATAAAAGAATTTAGAGAAGATTCAAATAATATTCATAGATAAGCTGATCATAAATCCACAATTCATCAGATCTCGACAAACGCAATGTAAAAGAAGATTACATCGGATAGATATCCAAGAACACCAAGGAGAACATGGTATTGAGAATCAAAGGGAGAGAAGAAGCCATCTAGCTACTAGTTATGGACCCGTAGGTCTGTGGTAAACTACTCATGCTTCATCGGAAGGGCAATATAGTTTATGTAGAAGCCCTCCGTGATCGAATCCCCCTCCGGCAGGATGCCGGAAAAGGCCCCAAGATGGGATCTCACGGGTGCAGAAGGTTGCGGCGGTGGAAAAGTGTTTCTGTGGATACTTCTGGTGGTTTGGGAATAGATGTGAATATATAGGGGAAGGAATTACATAAGGGGAGTCATGGGGGGCCCACATGGCAGAGGGCGTGCTCTACCCCCCTGGGCGCGCCCTCCACCCTTGTAGCCGCTTCATGGCTCTTCCGACATGATCTCCAAGTCTTTGGGGTGTCTTCTTGTCCAAGAAAAATCATCGCGAAGGATTTAATCCGTTTGGACTCCGTTTGATATTCCTTTTTTGCGAAACTCAAAAGCAAGGAAAAAAAGAAACTGGCATTGGGCTCTAGGTTAATAGGTTAGTCCCAAAAATAATATAAAATAGCATATTAGTGCATATAAAACATCCAAAAGAGATAATATAATAGCATGGAACAATAAAAAATTATAGATGTGTTGGAGACGTATCAAGCATTCCCAAGCTTAATTCCTTCTCGTCCTCGAGTAGGTAAATGATAAAAATAGATTTTTTTTATGTGGAATGCTACCTAACATATTTATCCATGTAATTTTTCTTTATTGTGGCATGAATGTTCAGATCCATAAGGTTCAAAACAAAATTTTAATATTGACATAAAAACAATAATACTTCAAGCATACTAAAAAAGCAAGTATGTCTTCTCAAAATAACATGGCCAAAGAAAGCTTATCCCTACAAAATCATATAGTCTGGCTATGCTGCATTGTGACGCCCCGAGTCTGATGCGCCAGGTGTCTTCCAGTTATTCGCTGTCTTTGCCATGTCATCATGTGCATTTCATCCTCATGTTTTCAAAACTTGGATCCGTTCGGGTCTCACAGTTCTCTCCGTTGTCTGTTCCGAGCCCATTCACACTCGCACGCGCCCGCGACACCTCCAAAATATTATTTTATAAGTGGCATAAAAATGTTCTCAGAATGGGATGAAAGTTGATGTGCAGTGTTGTTCTGTTGTAGGTAGATCACCTGCCAAATTTCATCGCATTCGGAGTCCGTTTGATAGCCCAACTGTGATCTGTAGCGACATTGTTGCCGGTTTATCCGTACGGGCCTCTCTCTATCCCTTCTCTCCCACAGCCCAAAGCCTCTCCACACAGCCCACTAACCCAACTAGACCATCCCTCTGCTTCAGACTGTATGATCGAGATCAAATGGTCTGAAAACGGACTAAACCCCCCTAACCTAGACCCCCTGCCTATTTAAACCCCCCTAACCTGCCATTTTTGGCCTAACCTAGCCTGACCCTATCCCCCTAGCCCTCCTCCTCGGATCCGGCACCACCGGCTCCACCCCTCCACTTGGCGCCGCCGCTCCCCGCCAACCAGAGCAATCCACCTCAGCCGCCAGTGCCCTCAGGCCAATCCAGAGCCGCCACACGACCCTGCTCAGCTCCCCACCGCGCCAGGCTCACTGGAGCCCATCCACGGCCCGCCCCGGGCCGAATCGGGCCGGAAGCGCGCCACCGCCAACAGCCGTAGGAGCGCTCGCTCCCCGCACCCGAGCTCGTTGCCCCGAGTCCCTGCCTCCACCGCTCCGTCTAGGGTCCTCCTCATCCGAGTACCTCTCCGTCCCGTTTTCTACAAGGTGAAAATCGACTAAGTCCTGGGATTATAACATCATGTTGCATTATTGTGATGCCTGTAACTTCATGCATGTTGGTTCGATTGGAGTGCATAATATGTCAAAAATGATCATCTCTTGATGATCTACATGATGGTTGCATTTGCATTCATGTTACTGCTCATCTTGATTACTTAATCCTTGTTGCAAAAGTGCTAAATGATATAACCCGTTGAAGATTGTTGTAACTTGTCTATTTGTCTTTTTCATAGCATTTTGTGTGATATTCTTTTGAGCATCATGTCTACATGTTTTAGGAGCATAATCGTGCCATCTTTGCGGTGGTGCAATCTACTTAGTTCGATATGCCCTGTGGTGACTAGCACAAGCTTGCGAAGTGGGGTACTTGCTGTTTCTGTTTTCAACCACTTAGTGATTTCTGCTAAGTTTGCTACATTTTGTTGCCATGTTAACTTGATGCTACCAGCAATCCTATGCATAATATGGAGATGTTCATTGATCATGTTTTAATATCCATGTTATGCTCTATCCATTCATGCCCTTATTTGCAATTATGGTCTACCGTAGCTTGTCATTACCGTGCTCTAGAATTGCTAAATAATGTTGTTGTCAGTCTGTTATTAGTAATTTCATTATTTCCACGTGAATAATTAGTGTTCTATGCATCCTATGACCATATTTTTTACAGGAGTAGTTGCACAAACATGTCTTCTTGCTGTTGGTTATATCCACATGCCATGAAATGCTTTCTGGTGAGTTGCACAAGCTTGCAAACATGCCTACTTAAATATGTTTCTGCCATGCCCAGTAAATTCCTCTAAGTCTATGAAACTATTATCATTTGCAATCTTGCCATGATGTTTTGAGCTTGTTCTATTGATTTCTAGCAGTAGCTCAGTGATCATGTTTTGTAGTGCGTGACATGTACATGCTTTCCATAACATTTGATGCCATGAAATGTTCCTGTAGCATATACTTTTGTTATCTCAAAGTATGCATCATGAATATGTTTTCTGCCATACTCTGTTTTTCACTAAGTCTGAGAATCTGTTATAACTTGCAATCTTGTCTTGATGAATGTCATTATGAACCTGAACCTTAATGTTATTTGAAGCATGTTACATGTTCTTCAAGTGCATATCATGTTTGTTCCTATCTTGTTCTTGTAGCATATCGTTTTGATGATCGCAAAGTGCATAGTTGCTGTTTTGGACAGCTTGTCCTTTAAACTTGTTTCGTGTGTATGTGTTGAACCGTGGCTCCGTTTGGAGCATGCTCTATATGAAAATTGCTTGGTTTTGCATGTAGTTTTATGTTACCTTGTTGCATCCTTGTTTTGGAGTGTTTTTATTGTGTTTTGCTTGTTTTGCATCAATGCCATGTTTAACTTGTTTTGCTCATATCTTCTAGGTCGTAGCTCCGAATTAAACAAACTTTATATGTAACTTGAATAGAAAGACGCGTAGATCATCATGGTGCACTTTAACTTGCTGTTTAACAAATTCAACATAATGTGTTATTCAGATCTGGACCAATTTTGAAATTTGCATATGAGGACTTACCGGAATTGTTATGTGTTGGTTCCGGCCTCATTTAAACTTGCCTTGATGTGTTGTACTTGTATGCATCATCTCTTGCAATGAGTAGCATCATGTAGACTTGTCATGCATCATACTTGGATGAGCATCATGCCTTGTTATGTGTTGTGTGTTTACTGTGTTATTTGCTTCTTTCTGGTGTTGCTTCTTCTTGATAGTTATAGTAACATTGTGATTGTGAGGATTCGTTCGACTACGTGGGTTCGTCTTCTTCATGGACTTGATCTTCTTCCTAGAGGGATTTCAGGCAAGATGACCATCACCTTGGATCTCACTACTATCTTTGCTATGCTAGTTGTCTCGATGATATCGCTATGTAGCGCTACCTACCACTTGTTTATCAAGCCTCCCAATATGCCATGAAATAGCCTCTAACCTTTTCCACCATCCTAGCAAACCGTTGTTTGGCTATGTTACCACTTTGCTCAGCCCTTCATATAGTGTTGCTAGTTGCAGGTGCAGTCGCAGGTTGTTCCATGTTGGAACATAGATTTCTTGGGATATCACAATATCTCTTATTTAATTAATGCATCTATATACTTGGTAAAGGGTGGAAGGCTCAGCCTTTTGCCTAGTGTTTTGTTCCACTCTTGCCGCCCAAGTTTCCGTCATACTAGTGTTATGTTCCTCGATTTTGCATCCCTAACATGACGAGGGTTTATGGGCCCCTCTTGACAGTTCGCTTTGAATAAAACTCTTCCAGCAAGGCCAAACATTGGTTTTACCATTTGCCTAATAACAACTAAAACTTTCATAGGGAGTTTCCGGACCCCGAGGACTTAATTAACAACCCGGGCCAGTGCTCCTCATGAGTGTTGGTCCAAACTAGAGCCCCTTGCAGCGCCGTGCTACCTCTTGAGCATGTGTTGGTTTTCCCTTGAAGAGGAAAGAGTGATGCAGCAAAGTAGCATAAGTATTTCCCTTAGTTGTTGACAACCAAGGTATCAATCCAGTAGGAGACGGCACGCAAATCCCTCATACCTGCACAAACAATCAAGAACCTTGCAACCAACGCGATAAAGGGGTTGTCAGTCCCTTCACGGCCACTTGCAAAAGTGAGATCTAATAAAGATAATAAGATAAATAATTTTTTGTATCTTTTTGTTGTATAGATTGAAAAGTAAAGATTACAAAATAAATGGCGACAAAAATTGGCAAGTTGACGAGAAAATAATATAGTGGAGAATAGACCAGGGGGCCATAGGTTTCACTAGTGGCTTCTCTCAAGATAGCATAATCTATGGTAGGTGAACAAATTATTGTCGAGCAATTGATAGAAAAGTGCATAGTTATGAGAATATCTAGGCATGATCATGTATATAGGCATCACATCCGTGACCAGTAGACTAAAACGATTCTGCATCTACTACTATTACTCCACACATCGACCGCTATCTAGCATGCATCTAGAGTATTAAGTTCATAAGAACAGAGTAATGCCTTAGGCAAGATGACATGATGTAGAGGGATAAACTCAAGCAATATGATATAAACCCCATATTTTTATCCTCGATGGCAACAATACAATACGTGTCGTTTCCCTTTCTGTCACTGGGATCGAGCACCGCAAGATTGAACCCAAAGCTAAGCACTTCTCCCATTGCAAGAAAGATCAATCTAGTAGGCCAAACCAAACTGATAATTCGAAGAGACTTGCAAATATATTTAAATCATGCATATAAGAATTCAGAGAAGAATCAAATATTGTTCGTAGATAATCTTGATCATAAACCCACAATTCATCGGATCTTGATAAACACACCGCAAAAAGAATTACATCGAATAGATCTCCAAAAGAATCGAGGAGAACTTTGTATTGAGATCGAAAGAGAGAGAAGAAGCCATCTAGCTAATAACTATGGACCCGAAGGTCTGTGGTAAACTACTCACACATCATCGGAGAGGCCATGGTATTGATGTAGAAGCCCTCCATGATCGATTCCCCCTCCGGCAGAGCACCGGAAAAGGCCCACAGATAGGATCTAACGAGTACAGAAGGTGGTGGAAATAGGGTTTCGTGGTGCTCCTGGATGTTTTCAGGGTATATGAGTATATATAGGCGAAAGAAGTAGGTCAGTGGAGCTGAGGGGCCCACGAGGGTGGGGGCCGCGCCCACCCCATGGGGAGCGCCCTCCTCCCTCGTGGTTTCCTCGCTGTTTCCTTGACGTCCACTCCAAGTCTCCTGGATTGCGTTTATTCAAAAAATGATCCTCGCGAAGGTTTCATTCCGTTTGATATTTCTTTTCTGTGAAACACTGAAATAGGCAAAAAAACAGCAATTTGCATTGGGCCTTCGGTTAATAGGTTAGTCCAAAAAATAATATAGAAGTGCATAATAAAGCCCATTAAACATCCAAAACAGATAATATAATAGCATGGAACAATAAAAAATTATAGATACGTTGGAGATGTATCTGATGACCCACAAGTATATGGGATCTAATTAGGACATGACTACCTTGGATACGACCAAAAATATTGCATACATGCATATTTTTCAGGTGATTTCTAATGCAAACTATTCAATAATCTATTTATGTTATCCAGAACAAAAATACTTCACACACTTTTGTGTTTTGTGTAATTGCACGTGTATGGGACATTTGTACAATCCACATATGGAGATAAGGGAAAAGGAGAAGTTTATGTTCTATTCAAAAAGTCCTCTCACGTCACTTTTGGGCCAAGAGAAGATAGAGTCCAAGTCTCTCACGTTCTGCATTTAGATTCAGACTGCACAGACATACCTGACTCAAAACGCCAACAACTTTTTCATACGGACACCGAATTGGGTGATTCTTTTTTTGTTGGAAACTAGATTCCGTGATCTTTCCAACCCAATTGGATTCACCTTCAAATTCGTCCGGAGCGTTGAGCTATAGACGAAACAATCTAACGTTGCAGCAGAATCCGAGTCAAACTACAAGCCCAAAGGTGTTGCATCACCTCCACTTGGGCCCATGAGCCTTGTACGACCTAGGGTTAGTTTTAGGCTGCCTTGGGACGTCCTCCCACCTCCTTGGCCGCCACCCCTTGCTCCTATATAAGTAGATTCATCTAGTAGCTTTTTGCTGCAGATTTGTTTAGTTAAAAGTTAGCCATTGCAACTTCATGTACTTCGTTTGTGTCCAACGACCAGACCAAGACCGCTTACGGATCCCGACCATTATCAATACTTCATATACATTCACAATATTCAGATTGCATTATCATATTCTTGCTTGTTCTTCGATTGCGTGCAGGAATAGACCTTCGTGGTCAGGCTGATCGTGTTTCCAGCATCGTCAGTAACCTCGGAAGATTGGTTTAGCGATTTCTAAGGCGCAACGTCGTGCACGTTTGTAGTCGGATCGTCAAAGTCGATTCCACCAAATCGATAGTTATCATCTCATCGAAAGATCGGGACCCTTGCCTCTATCAAGTGGTATCAGTTTTCAGGTTGCTCGGTGAGAATTTCCAGTTTTTCTTAGATTAGATTTATTTTCTTACCTATTGTCCAAGAAAAAGCCACACAAAGTTAGATCTATCCATCCTTTGTCCAAGCCAGTCTGAGCCTTTGTAATTTTCTTTTCATTGCTTGCATAGTTGAATTATCGGTTGCATCGTCGTGCCGAGTTGCTGGTCTTAGTGTCTTGTTCATTTAGATTTTCGAGTTATGTTCACATTAGTCACGCCGCAGCTGCATCATTATCCCTTTCGCTGTCCACCACCCATTCATCAATTTCCACCACGTGCTACCCATCGTTCATTGTCTAAATCATAGTTGAGGTCGTTCACATCTTCCCTAGATCCAATCTGCATCTTATCTAGTTTGTTTTGGAAAGAGGGAGAGAGAAAAAAACAAAAAAGAGAAAAAAATAAAAAAAAGTTAGAGAAAAAAAGAGAGAAAGAAAAAAAAGTGTGAGGAAAAAAATAGAAAAAAAGGAAAAAAATGCAAAAAAGTGAAAAAGGAGAAAAAAAGAAAAAAAATTCAGAGTGTGCTCCTCCCTTGTTTACGTGCAGCGCTGTGATTTTGTTAGTGTTCTAGGGTCACGTCTCTAGTACGGTCTAGCCTAGGACCAGCATAGTACCATCGTTGAGCGTTTATTCAACATTGCATCTCTGAATTGATTATTGCTAATCTTTTGCTACCATATATAGCCAACCCAGCTCCACATATTTCTACACCGTGTATACGTACGTTCCCCTGGCAATCGCTTTACACAATCTTCAGAGTTATTTGACACCGCTGGTTGCCTGTCACCACCTGCTGCTTGGTAAGAACTTGTAATATATTGATATTTGCTTTACTGTGAGCGCTTTACCACCACACCCTAGTAGTTCATAAGAACATTATTCTTGAATTTTGTTTCTTGTTTCTACTAATCATGACAGGTTCCGAAGATAGAAGTTCATGGACGACGGACACATCTACACCATCACGAGAGTTGGGACAACACACAAGCACATGGTCAGGTTATCTTTTTACCATCATTTGAGGGTAGATTTAATCCTACTACTTATCTAGCTTGGGAGCTTGAAGTAGAACAAGTTTTTAGTCACCATGACTTTTCTGAACTTGAGCAAGTGCGAGCAGCCACTAGAGCATTTATTGGTTTTGCTTCTGTTTGGTGGAGTGTACATTGTAAGAAAAACATTGATAACCAACCTACAACTTGGAAAGTTTTGAAAGCTATAATGAGACAACAATTTTTTCCTCCTTACTATCGTCGTTAATTGCTTCACAAATTTGAACAATTTAAACAAGGCAACAACACTGTTCATGCTTACTACCAAGAGTTCAAATCTTATATGCATCATTGTGACATAGAAGAATCTGAGAATGATACAATGAATAGATTCTTTGGTGGTTTGAACCATGATATTCAGGCAAGATTTCAGTATATTCCTCGTTGCATTACTGGTATGTATGTTCGTGCTTGTACCTTTGAGAGACAGATACAGGAGGATGCATTAGGTGACTACAACAACTACTATTCCAGTTCATGCTCACCACCGCCGGTTGGTTCCTCCACCGTTGCACCTCAGATTATGAGCGCAACATCATCTCAAGGGTATGGTACATTGTCAATGTCTGTACCTACATCAGCTACATCTTTGTGACAAGGTAACAGTAAAGGTATTGATGATATAACTTCACATGAGAATGATGCATGCCTAGTTAACTTGAATGCGTCATGTATTTAGTTACCTGTTGATTTGAGCACATCACCTATTTTAGAGAATCTTGTTACTGTCATGAATGCTTCATGTGATCAAACAACTGAAATATCAACAATTTTGAGTGCACCCATTGAATTAATTGTTAATGCAAAAGAACCAATGTTTAATCATTTTGATATGACCTCCAATCTTGGTGATGATTCTGTGTCCAATGACTTATTGCATGTTTGCTTATTTAAGCATGTTGTAGCATGTAAATTTGATGCAAGTAAGGTTTATTCACCAAAGTTGGGATAGTTTAATGATGAACATTGCCAATCTTTTGAATGAATAAGAGCTTCAGTTATATGTGCAAACTGAGTTGCAATATTTTCATGCCTTCTACTTCTTGTGATAATTTTTTGGCTTTAGATTTTATGAACTATGAAAGTTACTCATGTATACATGTGTCATATGTGCAAAAATCAAGGGAAGTTAAAATGGATGACATATACATATACAACATGTACACCTTGTCTCTTTCTGAAATATCAACATATACAACATGTACACCTTGCCAATCTGAATGCAGAACGCCGAGGACGGCTTTGTTTTCAAAAAGGGGAGGATGATGAGGACATGACTACCTTGAATACGACCAAAAATATTGCATACATGCATATTTGTCAGGTGATTTCTAATGCAAACTATTCAATAATCTATTTATGTTATCCAGAACAAAAATACTTCACACACTTTTGTGTTTTGTGTAATTGCAGGTGTATGGGACATTTGTACAATCCACATATGAAGATAAGGGAAAAGGAGAAGTTTATGTTCTGTTCAAAAAGTCCGCTCACGTCACTTTTGGGCCAAGTGAAGATAGAGTCCAAGTCTCTCACGTTCTGCGTTCAGATTCGGACTGCACCGACATACCTGACTCAAAATGCCAACAACTTTTTCATACAGACTCCGAATTGGGTGATTCTTTTTTTGTTGGAAATTAGATTTCGTGCTCTTTCCAACCCAATTGGATTCACCTTCAAATTCATCCGGAGTGTTGAGTTATAGACGAAACAATCTGACGTTGCAGCAGAATCCGAGTCAAACTACAAGCCCAAAGGTGTTGCATCACCTCCACTTGGGCCCATGAGCCTTGTACGACCTAGGGTTAGTTTTAGTCTGCCTTGGGACGTCCTCCCACCTCCTTGGCCGCCACCCCTTGCTCCTATATAAGTAGATCCATCTAGTAGCTTTTTGCTAGGGATTTGTTTAGTTAAAAGTTAGCCATTGCAACTTCATGTACTTCGTTTGTGTCCAACGACCAGACCAAGACCGCTTACGGATCCCCACCATTATCAATACTTCATATATATTCGCAATATTCAGATTGCATTATCATATTCTTGCTTGTTCTTCGATTGCGTGCAGGAATAGACCTTCGTGGTTAGGCTGGTCGTGCTTCCAGCATCGTCAGTAACATCGGGAGATTGGTTTAGCGATTGCTAAGGCGCAACATCGTGCACCTTTGTAGTCGGATCGTCAAAGTCGATTCCACCAAATCGATAGTTATCATCTCATCGAAAGATCGGGACCCTCGCCTCTATCAAGATCTATCGTAGTCCTTTCGATAAGTAAGAGTGTCGAACCCAACGAGGAGCAGAAGGAAATGATAAGCGGTTTTCAGCAAGGTATTCTCTGCAAGCACTGAAATTATAGGTAACAGATAGTTTTGTGATAAGATAATTGGTAACGAGCAACAAGTAACAAAAGTAAATAAAGTGCAACAAGGTGGCCCAATCCTTTTTGTAGCAAAGGACAAGCCTGGACAAACTCTTATATGATGTAAAGTGCTCCCGAGGACACATGGGAATATCGTCAAGCTAGTTTTCATCACGTTCATATGATTCGCGTTCGGTACTTTGATAATTTGGTATGTGGGTGGACCGGTGCTTGGGTACTGCCCTTACTTGGACAAGCATCCCACTTATGATTAACCTCTATTGCAAGCATCTGCAACTACAACAAAAGTATTAAGGTAAACCTAACCATAGCATGAAACATATGGATCCAAATCAGCCCCTTACGAAGCAACGCATAAACTAGGGTTTAAGCTTCTGTCACTCTAGCAACCCATCATCTATTTATTACTTCCCAATGCCTTCCTCTAGGCCCAAATAATGGTGAAGTGTCATGTAGTCGACGTTCAAATAACACCACTAGAGGAGAGATGACATACATCTCATCACAATATCGAACGAATACCAAATTCACATGACTACTAATCGCAAGACTTCTCCCATGTCCTCAGGAACAAACGTAACTACTCACAAAGCATATTCATGTTCATAATCAGAGGGGTATTAATATGCATATAGGATCTCAACATATGATCTTCGACCAAGTAAACCAACTAGCATCAACTACAAGGAGTTATTAACACTACTAGCAACCCATAGGTACCAATCCCAGACTTGGAGACAAGAATTGGATACAAGAGATGAGCTAGGGTTTGAGAGGAGATGGTGCTGGTGAAGATGTTGATGGAGATTGACCCCCTCCGGATGAGAGGATCATTGGTGATGATGATGGCGATGATTTCCCCCTCCCGGGGGGAAGTGTCCCCGGCAGAACATCTCCGCCGGAGCCCTAGATTGGTTCCGCCAAGGTTCCGCCTCGTGGCGGCGGAGTCTCGTCCGGAAAGATGGCTTATGATTTTTTCCTCATCGAAAGACTCCATATAGCAGAAGATGGACAACGGAGGGCCACCAGGGGGCCCACGAGGTAGTGGGTGCCCAGGGGGTAGGGCGTGCCCCCACCCTCGTGGGCAAGGTGTGGCCCCCCTCCAGAACTTCTTGCGCTCAGTATTTTTTATATATTCTGAAAATGACTTCCGTGAAGTTTCAGGACTTTCGGAGCTGTGCAGAATAGGTCTCTAATATTTGCTCCTTTTCCAGCCCAGAATCCCAGCTGTCGGCATTCTCCCTCTTTATGTAAACGTTGTAAAATAAGAGAGAATAGGCATAAGTATTGTGACATAATGTGTAATAACAACCCATAATGCAATAAATATCGATATAAAAGCATGATGCAAAATGGACGTATCAACTCCCCCAAGCTTAGACCTCGCTTGTCCTCAAGCGAATGCCGAAATCGAAAAATATGTCCACATGTTTAGAGATAGAGGTGTCGATAAAAATAAAATACGGACATGAGGGCATCATGATCATTCTTAGAACAGCAACACACACACACACACATATATATATACATATTGTCATATGATCTCTTGTGCTAGAGTAACAATTCAATCACAATTTCAAGTATGAATCATAAACTTCATTTAAAACTAACAAACTATAATCTCAGTCATTGAGGCAATTGCAATTTATCATAACATAGGAAAGAGTCAATATAAGAGTTTTTCAGCAAGTCCACATACTCAACCATCTTTTAGTCTTTCACAATTGCTAACACTCACGTAATATTTATGGGTATGAAGTCTTAATCGGACACAGAGAAAGATAGGGGCTTATAGTTTTGCCTCCCAACGTTTTACCTCAAGGGTAATGTCAACAATAATAGTTCATGAAAACTCACATCCAATAGCCATATATACCAGGATCTCTCCAACATATTGTGCTTGCCAAAAGATAAAATGTAAAAAGGAAAGGTGAAGATCACCATGACTCTTATGTAAGGTAGGAAATAAAAGTAAAAGATAGGCCCTTCACAGAGGGAAGCAAAGGTTGTCATGCACTTTTATGGCTGGATGCACAAAATCTTAATGCGAAAGAACGTCACTTTATATTGCCACTTGTGATATGGACCTTTATTATGAAGTCCGTCACTTTTATTTCTTCCATATCACACGATCGTATAAAGCTTATTTTCTCCCACACTAATAAGTCATACATATTTAGAGAGCAATTTTTATTGCTTGCACCGATGACAACTTACTTGGATGATCTTACCCAATCCATAGGTAGGTATGGTGGACTCTCATGGCAAAACTGGTTTAAGGGTGATTGGAAGCACAGGTAGTATCTCTACTTGGTGCAAAGAATTTGGCTAGCATGAGGGGGAAAGGCAAGCTCAATCATGTTGGATGATCCATGACAATATAATTTATCTCAGATGTAAGAAAACATAACCCATTACATTGTCTTCCTTGTCCAACGTCAACTCTTTAGCATGTCATATTTTAATGAGTGCTCACAATCATAAAAGATGTCCAAGATAGTATATTTATATGCGAAGACCACACTTTCTTTATTACTTCCTATTAATTGCAACGATGACCAAAACTATGTTTGCCAACTCCCAACATCTTTTATTCATCATACTTTTTCTATGCGAGCTCATTACTCTCCATAAGATCCATATGATCTCTTTTATTTCTTTCTCTTTTATTTTATTCACTCAATATCATGGCAAAATAATCAAGCCCTTGAATCAACACTAATATTTATTATATATAGCTCATGGACTCGATTACATAGAAGGATCATAAAGAAAAACTCATGAGTAGATCATCCTAAAAGCTTTTATTCTACTAGATCAAGATATTATCAAAAGGACCGAACTAAGAAAAACGGTAAAGATAAAAGTGATGGTGATATGATACCGGGGCACTCCCGCAAGCTTGGTAGTTGCCAAGGGGAGTGCCATACCCGATGCTCAGTTCTTCTTTGTTGGTGAAGAAGATGGTGGTTTTGTTGATGGCGTAGGCTTGTCGTCCTTCTCCCAAGGCATAGGCTCACCATCATAGAAGGATGATCGAGTCTCCTGAAACCTCAAATCTGCAGCCAAACTCATCCTCTTGAATCTATATTCATACTCACAGTTTTGATTTTGCAGGTCATAGATCTGGGCTTGGAGGTGCTCGATTTTCTCATGAAGCTTGAAGATGGCCTCCCCAATGTCCTTGACGTCCAACTTGTGGTTATTGGTGAACTCCGTGATCATAATGTGATTGGAATCGAGTCCACGCTCCACCATCTCCTGACACTTGAAAACTTCTTGCTCCAATGCCTCGAGCCTTGCCTCCGTGCTTCCGGTCTTCCTTGGTCCCTCAACATCGCGGATGTGCATCAACCCCTCATGCATCTCAATGGTTTGAGGGTGTTGCAGCACTTCCGCGAGGTAGGGGTTGATGACCTTCTCGAATAACTGGTCCTTGGGGGCACTTGAAGACGACATGATGACCTGGATCTGTCAGAAAAATAGCTCGAAACAAAGACAGGGGATTTTTGCGTGATACGGTGGTCAAAACCTTCAGGAGGTTATATAATGAATTTTTACCGACCAAAACATGTGTCGTGTAAGAAAACGGTGTCCGGAGAGCACACGAGGTGCCCACGAGGTAGGGGGCACGCCCAAGGGGTAGGGCGCGCCCTCTACCCTCGTGGAGCCCTCGTGTCCTTCTCGGACTGCTTCTTATTTTTCTATTTTTCTAAATATTCCAAAACGGAAGAAAAATGCCATTCGAACTGTTTTGGAGTCGGTTTACTTACCGTACCACATAGCTATTCCTTTTCGGAGTCTGAAACGTTCTGGAAAGTGTCCCTTATGTATTCCACCAGGGTTACAGTTTCAATAACATTGGTTTCAACATTTATAGGATTGCCTAAGATATAATGTTTAATTCTTTGACCGTTCACCACCTTCGGATTTGTGCCTTCGAAGTTGTTGATTTTTATGGCACCGGAATGATAGACCTCCTCGATAACGTAAGGACCTTCCATTTAGAGAGAAGTTTTTCTACAAAAAATCTTAAACGAGAGTTGTATAATAATACATAATCACCTATATTAAACTCACGCTTTTGTATTCTTTTGTCATGCTATCTTTTGACTTTTTCTTTGAATAATTTGGCATTCTCGTAGGCTTGGGTTCTCCATTCATCTAGTGAGCTAATGTCAAATAACCTCTTCTCATCGGCAAGTTTGAAATCATAATTGAGTTCTTTAATAGCCTAATAAGCCTTATGTTCTAGTTCGAGAGGTAAGTGACATGCTTTACCATAGACCATTTTATACGGAGACATACCCATAGGATTTTTACATTCCGTTCTATAGGCCCATAATGCATCATCAAGTTTCTTGGACCAATTATTTCTAGTTCTATTAACAGTCTTTTGCAAAATTAATTTGAGTTCTCTATTACTCAATTCTACTTGACCACTAGGCTGTGGGTGATAAGGAGATGCAATTCTATGATTAACATCATACTTAGCAAGCATTTTACGGAAAGCACCATGAATAAAATGTGAACCATCATCAGCCATTAAATATCTAGGGACTCCAAACATTGGAAAAATAACTTCTTTAAGCATCTTAATAGAGGTGTTATGATCAACACTACTAGTTGGAATAGCTTCTACCCACTTAGTAACGTAATCAACAACAACTAAAATATGTGTATATCCATTAGAGGCAGGAAAAGGTCCCATATAATCAAAGCCCCAAACATCAAATGGTTCAATAACAAGTGAATAATTCATAGGCATTTCTTGACGTCTACTAATATTACCAATTCTTTGACATTCATCACAAGACAAGACAAACTTACGGTCATCCTTGAAGAGAGTAGGCCAATAAAAACCGGATTGCAATACCTTGTGTGCAGTTCTATCTCTAGCATGGTGTCCTCCATAAGCCTCGGAGTGACACTTGCCTAGGATCTGTTCCTGTTCATGCTCAGGTACACAACGTCTAATAACACCATCTACTCCTTCTTTATAAAGATGTGCATCATCCCAAAAGTAATGTCTCAAATCATAGAAGAACTTTTTCTTTTGCTGGTATGTGAAACTAGGTGGTATAAATTTAGCAACAATGTAATTAGCATAATCAGCATACCATGGATCAGTGTGAGAAGCATTTATGACATTTAATTGTTCATCAGGAAAGCTATCATCAATAGGTAGTGGGTCATCAAGCACATTTTCTAACCTAGACAAGTTGTCTGCAATGGGGTTCTCAGCTCCCTTTCTATCAATAATATTCAAATCAAATTCTTGTAGCAAGAGAACCCATCTAATGAGTCTAGGTTTATCATCTTTATTTTCCATAAGATATTTAATAGCAGCATGATCAGTGTGAATAGTTACTTTAGAATCAACAATATAAGGTCTGAACTTATCACAAGCAAATACAACTGCTAAGAATTCTTTTTTAGTAGTAGCATAATTTCTCTGAGCATTGTCTAGAGTTTTACTAGCATATTGAATAACATTTAATTTCTTGTCAACTCTTTTCCCTAGAACAGCACGTATAGCATAATCACTAGCATCACACATAATTTCAAAGGGTAAATTCCAATCAGGTGGCTGAACAATCGGTGCTGAGATCAATGCTTTCTTAAGTATTTCAAATGCTTCTACACAATCATCATCAAAGACAAATGGTATATCTTTTTGTAATAAATTAGTCAGAGGCCAAGAATTTTTTGAGAAGTCCTTAATGAACCTCCTATAAAAACCGGCGTGACCAAGGAAACTTCTTATACCTTTGATGTCCTTGGGACATGGCATCTTTTCAATAGCATCAACTTTAGCTTTATCGACTTTAATACCTCTTTCAGAAACTTTATGCCCCAAGACAATACCTTCATTAACCATAAAGTGGCAATTCTCCCAATTCAAGACAAGGTTAGTTTCTTCACATCTCTGCAAAACTCGATCAAGGTTGCTTAAGAAATCATCAAAAGATGATCCATAGACGGAGAAATCGTCCATGAAAACCTCATAAATATTTTCACAAAAGTCAGAGAATATAGCCATCATGCATCTTTGGAAGGTGGCAGGTGCATTACATAGACCAAAGGCATACGTCTATAAGCAAAAGTACCAAACGGGCAAGTAAAAGTGGTCTTAGATTGATCATCAGCTGACACAGGTATTTGAGAGAAACCAGAATAACCATCTAGAAAGCAAAAATGTGTATGCTTGGATAATCTTTCTAGCATTTGATCGATAAAAGGTATGGGGTAATGATCTTTTTTAGTAGCCTTATTTAATTTGCAGAAATCAATTACCATCCTATAACCTGTAATAATTATTTGAGGAATCAATTCATCTTTATCGTTAGGAACGACAGTAATACCTCCCTTTTTAGGGACACAATGGACAGGACTTACCCACTGACTATCAACAACAGGATAAATTATACCTGCCTCAAGGAGCTTTAGTATTTCCTTTCTTACCACTTCTTTCATCATAGGATTTAGCCGTCGTTGGTGATCACGAACTGGTTTGGCATCTTTCTCCAAATTTATTTTGTTTTGACATAGTGTGGGACTAATTCCCTTAAGATCATCGAGAGTATATCCAATAGCAGCACAGTGCTTCTTCAGAGTTTTCAATAATATCTCTTCTTCATGCTCTGAAAGGTTAGCACTAATAATAATAGGATATATTTTTCTCATCAAGATAAGCATATTTAAGAGTATCAGGTAACGATTTGAACTCAAACACGGGATCACCCTTGGGTGGAGGAGGATCCCCTAGGATTTCAACAGGCAAATTGTGTTTCAGGATGGGTTCCTATTTAAAGAATACTTCATCTATTTCCCTTCTTTCATTCATAAACATATCATTTTCATGGTCTAGCAAATATTGTTCTAAAGGATCACTAGGAGGCACGACAATAGAAGCAAGACCAATAATTTCATATTTACTAGGCAATTCCTCTTCACGGTGTTGTCTACGAAATTTAGAGAAATTAAATTCATGAGACATATCACCTAAACCAATAGTAACAACATCCTTTTTGCAATCTATCTTAGCATTAACTGTGTTCAAGAAGGGTTTACCAAATATAATGGGACAAAAGCTATCTTGTGGGGAACCAAGAACAAGAAAATTAGCAGGATATTTAGTTTTCCCACACAAGACTTCAACATCTCTAACAATTCCCATTGGTGAAATAGTATCTCTATTGGCAAGTTTAATTGTGACATCAATATCTTCTAACTCAGCGGGTGCAATGTCATGCATAATTTATTTGTATAAGTCAAAAGGTATTGCACTAGCACTAGCACCCATATCACATAAGCCATGATAACAATGATCTCCTATTTTAACAGAAATAACAGGCATGCCTACCACAGGTCTATGTTTATCTTAAGCACAAGGTTTGGCAATTCTAGCGGTTTCATTACAGAAATGAATAACATACCCATCAATATTATCAGCCAAGAGATCTTTAACAATAGCAATATTAGGTTCAACTTTAATTTGCTCAGGAGGTGTATAAGTTCTAATATTGCTTTTACGAACCACAGTTGAAGCTTTAGCATGATCATTTATCCTAACAGGGAAAGGTGGTTTCTCAACATAAGAAGTAGGAACAATAGGATCATTATAAGTGATAGTCTTTTCTTCAACTTTAATAGGTGCAACTACTTTTACTTCTATGGGAGGATGATATTTAAACCACTTCTCCTTAGGGAGATCGATATGAGCGGCAAAAGATTCATAGAAAGAGGCTACTATCTCAGAGTCAACTCCATATTTAGTGCTAAATTTACGGAAAACATCGGTATCCATAAAAGATTTAACACAATCATACTTAGGTGTCATACCTGCCTCCTTACCTTCGTCGAGGTCCCAATCTTTAGAGTTGCATTTAATTCTTTGCAATAAATCCCATTTGAATTCAATAGTCTTCATCATAAAAGAGCCAGCACAAGAAGTATCGAGCATGGTGCGATTGTTATCAGAAAGCTGAGCATAAGAATTTTGAATAATCATTTCTCTTGAGAGCTCATGATTGGGGCATGAATATAACATTGATTTAAGCCTCCCCCAAGCTTGAGCGATGCTTTCTCCATCGCAAGGCCAGAAATTATATATATAATTGCGATCACGATGAACAAGATGCATAGGATAAAACTTCTGATGAAATTCCAATTTCAACCGTTTGTAGTTCCATGACCCCGTATCATCACATAGCCTATACCATGTCAATGCATCTCCCTTCAAAGATAAAGGGAAGACCTTCTTCTTAATAACATCTTCGGGCACACCTGCAAGCTTAAATAATCCACAAACTTCATCCACATATATTAGGTGCTCATCAGGATGCTTTGTTCCATCTCCTGCAAAAGGATTAGCTAGCAGTTTTTCTAACATACCAGAAGGAATTTCAAAGAAGACATTTTCATTTTCAGTAGGTTCAATAGGTTGAGGAGCAACTCTTTGCTCTACTGGTCAGGGTGAAGATACCCCGAACAATCCCCTCAGAGGATTACTTTCCATAGTAACAAGTGACAGTAAATTTCAGCACACTATATAAAATTTTCCTTACCAAATTCCACCTACCAAAAGCGCTTCACTCCCCGGCAATGGCGCCAGAAAAGAGTCTTGATGACCCAAAAGTATAGGGGATCTATCGTAGTCCTTTCGATAAGTAAGAGTGTCGAACCCAACGAGGAGCAGAAGGAAATGATAAGCGGTTTTCAGCAAGGTATTCTCTGCAAGCACTGAAATTATAGGTAACAGATAGTTTTGTGATAAGATAATTGGTAACGAGCAACAAGTAACAAAAGTAAATAAAGTGCAACAAGGTGGCCCAATCCTTTTTGTAACAAAGGACAAGCCTAGACAAACTCTTATATGATGCAAAGCGCTCCCGAGGACACATGGGAATATTGTCAAGCTAGTTTTCATCACGTTCATATGATTCGCGTTTGGTACTTTGATAATTTGGTATGTGGGTAGACCGGTGCTTGGTACTGCCCTTACTTGGACAAGCATCCCACTTATGATTAACCTCTATTGCAAGAATCCGCAACTACAACAAAAGTATTAAGGTAAACCTATCCATAGCATGAAACATATGGATCCAAATCAGCCCCTTACGAAGCAACGCATAAACTAGGGTTTAAGCTTCTGTCACTCTAGCAACCCATCATCTACTTATTACTTACCAATGCCTTCCTCTAGGCCCAAATAATGGTGAAGTGTCATCTAGTTTACGTTCACATAACACCACTAGAGCAGAGACAACATACATCTCATCACAATATCGAACGAATACCAAATTCACATGACTACTAATCGCAAGACTTCTCCCATGTCCTCAGTAACAAACATAACTATTCACAAAGCATATTCATGTTCATAATCAGAGAGGTATTAATATGCATATAGGATCTGAACATATGATCTTCCACCAAGTAAACCAACTAGCATCAACTACAAGGAGTAATTAACACTACTAGCAACCCACAGGTACCAATCCCAGACTTGGAGACAAGAATTGGATACAAGAGATGAGCTAGGTTTTGAGAGGAGATGGTGCTGGTGAAGATGTTGATGGATATTGACCCCCTCCTGATGAGAGGATCGTTGGTGATGACGATGGCGATGATTTCCCCCTCCCGAAGGGAAGTTTCCCCGGCATAACAGCTCCGCCGGAGCCCTAGATTGGTTCCGCCAAGGTTCCGCCTCGTGGCGGCAGAGTCTCGTCCGAAAAGATGGCTTATGATTTTTTCCTCATCGAAAGACTCCATATAGCAGAAGATGGACACCGAAGGGCCACCATGGGGCCACGAGGTAGGGGGCGCGCCCAGGGGGTAGGGCGCGCCCCCCACCCTCATGGGCAGGGTGCGGCCCCCCTCCGGAACTTCTTGCGCTCAGTATTTTTTATATATTCTGAAAAATGACTTCCGTGAAGTTTCCGGACTTTTGGTGCTATGCAGAATAGGTCTCTAATATTTTCTCCTTTTCCAGCCCAGAATCCCAGCTGCCGGCATTCTACCTCTTTATGTAAACCTTATAAAATAAGAGAGAATAGGCATAAGTATTGTGACATAATTTGTAATAACAACCCATAATGCAATAAATATCGATATAAAAGCATGATGGAAAATGGACGTATCAGTATCAAGCATCCCCAAGCTTAATTCCTGGTCGTCCTCGAGTAGGTAAATGATAAAAACAGAATTTTTGACGTGGAATGCTACCTAACATAATTTTCAAAGTAATTCTTGTATTGTGGCATGAATGTTTAGATCCGAAAGAATCAAGATAAAAGTTTAATATTGGCATAAAAATAATAATACTTCAAGCATACTAACTAAGCAATTATTTCTTCTCAAAATATCATGGCCAAAGAAAGCTTATCCCTACAAAATCATATAGTTTGGCTATGCTTCATTTTCGTCACACAAAAATGTTGTCATCATGCACAACCCCGATGATAAGCCAAGCAATTGTTTCATACTTTAGTAATCTCAAACTTTTTCAACTTTCACGCAATACATGAGCATGAGCCATGGACATGGCACTATGGGTGGAATAGAATATAATGATGGGGGTTGTGTGGAGAAGACAAAAAAGGAGAAAGTCTCACATTGATGCGGCTAATCAACGGGCTAGGGAGATGCCCATCAATTGATGTCAATGCAAGGAGTAGGGATTGCCATGCAATGGATGCACTAGAGCTATAAATGTATGAAAGCTCAACAAAAGAAACTAAGTGGGTGTGCATCCAACTTGCTTGCTCACGAAGACCTAGGGCATTTGAGGAAGCCCATTGTTGGAATATACAAGCCAAGTTCTATAATAAAAAATTCCCACTAGTATATGAAAGTGACAAAATAAGAGACTCTCTATCATAAAGATCATGGTGCTACTTTGAAGCACAAGTGTGGAAAAAAGGATAGTAGCATTGTCCCTTTTATTTTTTCTCCCTTTTATTTCTTTTTTTTGGGACAATGCTCTATTAATGATGATCATCACACTTCTATTTATTTACAACTCAATGATTACAACTCGATACTAGAACAAAATATGACTCTATATGAGTGCCTCCGGTGGTGTACCAGGATGGGAAATGAATCAAGAGTGAAATGTATGATAAATTATGCATGGTGGCTTTGCCACAAATACGATGTCAACTACATGATCATGCTAGGCAATATGACAATGATGAAGCGTGTCATAATAAATGAAACGGTGGAAACTTGCATGGCAATATATCTCGGAATGGCTATGTAAATGCCATAATAGGTAGGTATGGTGGCTGTTTTGAGGAAGATATAAGGAGGTTTATGTGTGATAGAGCATATCATATCACGGGGGTTGGATGCACCGGCGAAGTTTGCACCCAACTCTCAAGGTGAGAAAGGACAATGCACGGTACTGAAGAGGCTAGCAATGATGGAAAGGTGAGAGTGCGTATAATCCATGGACTCAACATTAGTCATAAAGAACTCACGTACTTATTGCAAAAATCTACAAGTCATCAAAAACCAAGCATTATGTGCATGCTCCTAGGGGGATAGATTGGTAGGAAAAGACCATCGCTCGTCCTGGACCGCCACTCATAAGGATGACAATCAAAGAACACCTCATGTTTCAAATTTGTCACACAACGGTCACCATACGTGCATGCTACGGGACTTGGAAACTTCAACACAAGTGTTTCTCAAATTCACAACTACTCAACTAGCATGACTCGAATATTACCATCTTCATATCTCAAAACAATCATCAAGTATCAAACTCCTCATAGTATTCAATGCACTTTTTATGAAAGTTTTTATTATACCCATCTTGGATGCCTATCATATTAGGACTAATTTTATAGCTAAAGAAAATTACCATGCTATTCTAAAAGACTCTCAAAATGATATAAGTGAAGCATGAGAGATCAATAATTTCTATAAAATAAAACCACCACCGTGCTCTAAAAAGATATAAGTGAAGCACGAGAGCAAAATTATCTAGCTCAAAAGATATAAGTGAAGCACATAGAGTATTCTAATAAATTCCGATTCATGTGTGTCTCTCCAAAAGGTGTGCACAGCAAGGATGATTGTGGTAAACTAATAAGCAAATACCCAAATCATACAAGACGCTCCAAGCAAAACACATCTTGTGGTGAATAAAAATATAGCCTCAAGTAAAGTTACCGATGGACGAAGACGAAGGAGGGGATGCCTTCTGGGGCATCCCCATGCTTAGACTTTGGGTTGTCCTTGAATTTTACCTTGCGGTGCCATGGGCATCCCCAATCTTAGGCTCTTGCCACTCCTTATTCCAAAATCCATCAAATCTTTACCCAAAACTTGAAAACTTCACAACACAAAACTCAACAGAAAATCTCATGAGCTCCGTTAGTATAAGAAAACAAACCATGACTTTAAGGTACTGTAATGAACTAATTATTTATTTATATTGGTTTTAAACCTACTGTATTTCAACTTCTCTATGGTTCATACCCCCCGATACTAGCCATAGATTCATCAAAATAAGCAAACAACACACGAAAAACAGAATCTGTCAAAAACAGAACAATATGTAGTAATCTGTAGGTTCAGAATACTTCTATAACTCCAAAAATCCTACCAAATTAGGACCCCGTAAATAATTTGTATATTGATCTACTTCAGTTCAATTGGTATCGCTCTCTGGTTAAAAATGAAAATTATTCTCATGAGTGCATACTTTCTATTTTTTTCAGCAAGATCAAACAACTATCATCCAAGAAGATCCTAAATACTTTACTTGGCACAAACACTAATTAAAACATAAAAACACAATCATAACATAGGATTGATGATTTATTTATTACTAAGCGGGAACAAAAATCAAGGAACAAAAATAAAATTGGGTTGCCTCCCAACAAGTGCTATCGTTTAACGCCCCTAGCTAGGCATTGATAATTTGAATGATGCTCACATGAAAGACAAGAATTGAAGCACAGAGAGAGCATCATGAAACACGTGACAAATACATCTAAGTCTAACATACTTCCTATGCATAGGCATCTTATAGGCAAACAAATTATCATAGCAAGCAAAAACTAGCATATGCAAGGAAGCGGAAAGAAACAATAGCAATCTCAACATAACGAGAGGTAATTTAGTAACATGAAAGTTTCTACAATCATATTTTCCTCTCTCATAATAATTACATGCGGGATTATAAGCAAATTCAACAAAATAGCTATCACAAAAAATATTCTTAACACTATCCACATGTATACAAAGTTGACACTCTTCCAAAATAGTGGGATTAACATTAACTAAAGTCATGACCTCTAAAACCCACTTTTATCAAAAACTTCATAAGATTGAACATTCTCCAAATATGTGGGATCTAAAGTTGACACTCTTCCAAACCCACTTTGAATATTATTGCAAACATTATTATCAATCTCATATTCATCATGGGGCTTAAATATATTTCCAAGATCAGAAGAAGAATCACCCCAATCATGATCATTGCAACAAATAGTAGTCATAGAAAAACTAGCATCCCGAAGCTTAGGGTTTTCCATATTATTAGCACAATTTGCATCAATAGAATTTATAATAAAATCATTGCAATCATGCTTTTTATTCAAAGATCTATCGTGAATCGCTTCATAAATTAATTCATCACTTTTCAGATACACGAATTTCAAGCAAAACCTCATAAAGATAATCTAGTGCACTCAACTCACTAGCCATAGGTTCAACATAATTGGATATGTTAAAGAGATTAGCAAGTGGATGAGGATCCATAAGCTTTTAGGAAGCAAAGATGCAAGCAAAAAGAAGGTACATGGTAACAAAAGATCGAATGGAAGAAGGGAAAAAGAAAAGGGCAAAGGTGAAGTGGGGGAGAGGAAAATGAGAGGCAAATGGCAAATAATGTAATGTGAGGGATAAGAGTTTGTGATGGGTACTTGGTATGTCTTGACTTGGCGTAGATCTCCTCGGCAACAGCACCAGAAATGGCTTGTCGACGGGAGATCAAATCTTGACTTGACTTGGTGCAAATCTCCCCGGCAACGGCGCCAGAAATCCTTCTTGCTACCTCTTGAGCATGCGTTGGTTTTCCCTTGAAGAGGAAAGGGTGATGCAGCAAAGTAGCATAAGTATTTCCCTCGGTTTTTGAGAACCAAGCTATCAATCCAGTAGGAGACTGCACGCAAATCCCTCGTACCTGCACAAACAATCAAAAACCTTGCAACCAACACGATAAAGGGGTTGTCAGTCCCTTCATGGCCACTTGCAAAAGTGAGATCTGATAAAGATAATAAGATAAATATTTTTGGTATTTTTGTTGTATAGATTGAAAAGTAAAGATTGCAAAATAAATGGCGACAGAAATTGGCAAGTTGACGAGAAAATAATATAATGGAGAATAGACCCCGGGGCCATAGGTTTCACTAGTGGCTTCTCTCAAGATAGCATAATCTACGATGGGTGTAATTGTTGTCGAGCAATTGACAGAAAACTGCATAGTTATGAGAATATCTAGGCATAATCATGTATATAGGCATCACGTCCGTGAGAAGTAGACCAAAACGATTCTGCATCTACTACTATTACTCCACACATCGACCGCTATCCATCATGCATTTAGAGTATTAAGTTCATAAGAACAGAGTTATTCCTTAGGCAAGATGACATGATGTAGAGGGATAAACTCAAGCAATATGATATAAACCCCATCTTTTTATCCTCGATGGCAATAATACAATATGTGTCGTTTCCCTTTCTGTCACTGGGATCGAGCCCCGCAAGATTGAACCCAAAGCTAAGCACTTCTCCCATTGCAAGAAAGATCAATCTAGTAGGCCAAACCAAACAGATAATTCAAAGAGACTTGCAAAGATATTTAAATCATGCATATAAGAATTCAGAGAAGAATCAAATATTGTTCATAGAAAATCTTGATTATAAACCCATAATTCATCGGATCTCAACAAACACACCGCAAAAAGAATTACATCGAATAGATCTCCAAATTAATCGAGGAGAACTTTGTATTGAGATCCAAAGAGAGACAAGAAGCCATCTAGCTAATAACTATGGACCCGAAGGTCTGTGGTAAACTACTCACACATCATCGAAGAGGCCATGGTGTTGATGTAGAAGCCCTCCGTGATCGATTCCCCCTCCGGCGGAGCGCCTGAAAAGGCCCCAAGATGGGATCTCACGGGTACAGAAGGTTGCGGCGGTGGAAATAGGGTTTCGTGGTGCTCCTGGATGTTTTCAGGGTATATGAGTATATATAGGCGAAAGAAGTAGGTCGGTGGAGCTGTGAGGGGCCCACGAGGGTGGGGCGCGCGCCCTCCTGCCTTGTGGCTTCTTCGTTGCTTCCTTGACGTCCACTCCAAGTCTCCTGGATTGCGCTTGTTCCAAAAACGATCCTCGCGAAGGTTTCATTCTGTTTGGATTCCGTTTGATATTCCTTTTCTGCGAAACACCGAAATAGGCAAAAAAACAACAATTTGCACTGGGCCTTCGGTTAATAGGTTAGTCCCAAAATTAATATAAAAGTGCATAATAAAGCCCATTAAACATCCAAAATAGATAATATAATAGCATGGAACAATCAAAAATTATAGAAACATTGGAGATGTATCACGCCGCCATGGGGAAACTCGAGGACTGGTTTTAGTTGTACGGACTGCTCATCCAGTCGTGGCCTAAGACAAGATATGCGCGGCTACTATCAGGGTGTCGGCATGCCGAGAGGTCTTGTTGGACTTGTTTTATCATTGTTGAAATGTCTTGTGCACTGGGATTCCGAGTCTAATCAGAGGGTCCCAAGATGGAGGATTGTCTCCGCGGATCATGAGCTTGTCATGGGCTAAGTTGGGACACCCCTGCAGGGTTTAAAATTTCGAGAGCCGTGCCCGCGGTTACGTGGCATATGGGAATTTTTAATATCCAGTTGTAGAGAACTTGACATCAGATTCGAAGTAAAACACGCCAACCGCGTGCATAACTGTGATGGCCCGTTTTTGAGTGAGCCAAGAAAAGAACATGATGGGGTTATGTTCGAACGTAAGTAGTCCAGGATCACTTCTTGATCATTACTAGTTTGTGACCGATAGTGTAGCTTCTCATCTTACTCTTGTACTCGTAAGTTAGCCATCATACATGCTTAGTCGCTTGCTGCAACCTCACCACTTATCCTTTCCATACCCATTAAGCTTTCCTAGTCTTGATACCCATGGTAATGGGATTGATGAGTCCTCGTGGCTCACATATTACTACAACAACAGTTGCAGGTATAGGTAATGCGATGATCATGACGTGAGAGTGATGCTTGCTTGTTTTGGAGTTCTTCTTCTTCATCAATCTTGGCATAGGTTCCTGGTCGGCAGCCTGGGCTAGCAGGGTGGATGTCGTTTGAGTTTTTGTTTGTGTTTCATCCGTAGTCGGATGTTGTCCTCATGTATGATGTAATGATGTATTCTTGTGGCATTTGTATGCCCTTTGTATGTATCCCCAACTATTATGTAATGGTACGATGTAATGGTATCCACCTTGCAAAAGCGTTTAAATATGCGGCTTTACCTTTGGTGGGACCTTCGAGTTCCCCTCAGATAGGATCGCATATTGGGCATGACAAGTTGGTATGAGAGCCTCGACCGACCATAGGAGCCCCCTTGATTGATCATACTTGGCCATTGTGGAGTCTAGAAGAAAAGCATTTTTGGAGTCTAGTTATACCGGAGAGTAGGAATTATGTTTACACCTCAGCCCCCTTCGTCGCTCTAGTGAGAAATCTTGACGTATGTGTTTGATTCTTCTACTCTTCCCCTTAAATTTTTTTTAGGATCATGCAGTGATGTCAGCTCTTTTCATCCGGTGCATTTCTCGTCAAGTTGACTCACGCCTCTTCATCTTTTGCAAGATCGAACCTCAGTTCTTTCTCAACGACGTTGTTCCCCTGTATGGAGTTGTCTTTCTTTTTTCCCACCTGCCCACCCTTTTTCTTCTCGGAGCCGGAGTCCGTAATAGAGTATCCATTCTACTCGTGCGAAGTATTTGCCTTCTTTCCTCAACTATTTCAACTGATGCTTTTCTCTTCAAGTTATTCGTCGATTCCCCATTCTAAGTTGCCTTTGTTTTAACCGCCCTCCCATCCCTTTTCTTCCTAGAGTCTCAGCCTCTATTCGGGCATTAATTTCATTCGTGCGGAGCCTCTTCAGTCTTTCCTCAATTGTCACAACTGGTGAATTATATTCAAGTTCATCATTGTTCGTCTCGTTTTCTTTTCCGGTGGTTTCAATTCAAGTTTTCGATGTTGATCATATTCTTTGCCTTGGCTTAAATGTTTCCCCTTGCTCGTTCACCTCTCGTCATTTAATAGTTCCAGAGTTATGAAGACATCTCAGAAGATTCGTGTTCGCATTCGATTATTTTGAGGTTGTCACCTCATTCAAGTCTTTTAGTTGTTCTAGTGCGCCATCTCTTCTTCAATCCCTCTCAACGGTGTTTCTTTTGAGTGGGCCCTAACACACAGGTCTTTTCCCAGGATCTTACCTGGCTCTTCTAATTTTCCGGTGTTATTCTCAAATTCTTTTTGAAGTTTGACATAAGAATGAATTTCATCAGTCAGATGCTTTTCCAAGATCGATTTCAAATTATTTTAATTGTTGGCTCAACCTCTTCGCTTTTCATTATCCCGGAGTATCTCAACAATTTTGGCGGTGTTCCTCGTCGGCATTCTCAACATTTGAAGACCGAAGAAGAGTTTTCCTCTAAATCTTGTCCGTTCTCTCGATGATTCATGGTTCTAGTTGTTGGGGAATGTAGTAATTTCAAAAAAATTCCTACGCACACGCAAGATCATGGTGATGCATAGCAACGAGAGGGGAGAGTGTTGTCAATGTACCCTCGTAGACCGAAAGCGGAAGCGTTAGCACAACGCGGTTGATGTAGTCGTACGTCTTCACAGCCCGACCGATCAAGAACCGAAACTACGACACCTCCAAGTTCTAGCACACGTTCAGCTCGATGACGATCCCCGGACTCTGATCTAGCAGAATGTCGGGGAAGAGTTCCGTCAGCACGACGGCGTGGTGACGATCTTGATGTTCTACTGTCGCAGGGTTTCGCCTAAGCACCACTACAATATTATCGAGGACTATGGTGGAGGGGGGCACCGCACACGGCTAAGAGATCAATGATCAATTGTTGTGTCTATGGGGTGCCCCCTGCCCCCGTATATAAAGGAGCAAGGGAGGGAGGTGGCCGGCCTAGGAGGAGGGCGCGCCAAGGGGGAGTCCTACTCCCATCAGGAGTAGGACTCCTCCTTCCCTTGTTGGAGTAGGAGAGAAGGAAAGAGGGGGAGAGGAACAAGGAAAAGTGGGCTGCACCCCTTATCCAATTCGGACCAGAGGGGGGGCACGTGCCTCCTTCCTTTTGGCCTCTCTCCTCTATTCCCGTATGGCCCAATAAGGCCCATATACTCCCCGGCGAATTCTCGTAACTCTGTGGTACTCTGAAAAATACCCGAATCACTCGGAACCTTTCCGATGTCCGAATATAGTCGTCCAATATATCGATCTTTACATCTCGACCATTTCGAGACTCCTCGTCATGTCCCCGATCTCATACGGGACTCCGAACTCCTTCAGTACATCAAAACTCATAAACTCATAATATAACTGTCATCGAAACCTTAAGCGTGCGGACCCTACGGGTTCGAGAATAATGTAGACATGACCGAGACACGTCTCCGGTCAATAACCAATAGCGGAACCTGGATGCTCATATTGGCTCCCACATATTCTACGAAGATCTTTATCGGTCAGACCGCATAACAACATACGTTGTTCCCTTTGTCATCGGTATGTTACTTGCCCGAGATTCGATCATCGGTATCTCAATACCTAGTTCAATCTCGTTACTGGCAAGTCTCTTTACTCGTTCCGTAACACATCATCCCGCAACTAACTCATTAGTTGCAATGCTTGCAAGGCTTATAGTGATGTGCATTACCGAGTGGGCCCAGAGATACCTCTTCGACAATCGGAGTGACAAATCCTAATCTCGAAATACGCCAACCCAACAAGTACCTTCGAAGACACCTGTAGAGCACCTTTATAATCACACAGTTACGTTGTGACGTTTGGTAGCACAGAAAGTGTTCCTCCGGTAAACGGGAGTTGCATAATCTCATAGTCATAGGAACATGTATAAGTCATGAAGAAAGCAATAGCAACAAACTAAACGATCAAGTGCTATGCTAACGGAATGGATCAAGTCAATCACATCATTCTCTAATGATGTGATCCCGTTAATCAAATGACAACTCATGTCTATGGCTAGGAAACTTAACCATCTTTGATTCAACGAGCTAGTCAAGTAGAGGCATACTAGTGACATACTGTTTGTCTATGTATTCACACATGTATTATGTTTCCGGTTAATACAATTCTAGCATGAATAATAAACATTTATCATGATATAAGGAAATAAATAATAATTTTATTATTGCCTCTAGGGCATATTTCCTTCAGTCTCCCACTTGCACTAGAGTCAATAATCTAGTTCACATCGCCATGTGATTTAACATCAATAGTTCACATCACCATGTGATTAACACCCATAGTTCACATCTTCATGTGACCAACACCCAAAGGGTTTACTAGAGTCAATAATCTAGTTCACACCGCTATGTGATTAATACCCAAAGAGTACTAAGGTGTGATCATGTTTTGCTTGTGAGGGAAGTTTAGTCAATGGGTCTGCTATATTCAGATCCGTATGTATTTTGCAAATTTCTATGTCAACAATGCTCTACACGGAGCTACTCTAGCTAATTGCTCCCACTTTAAATATGTATCCAGATTGCGACTTTGAGTGATCTGGATCAGTGTCAAAACTTGCATCAACGTAACCCTTTACGATGAACCTTTTGTCACCTCCATAATCGAGAAACATATCCTTATTCCACTAAGGATAATTTTGACCAATGTCCAGTGATCTACTCCTAGATCACTATTGTAGTCCTTTGCCAAACTCAGGGCAGGGTATACAATAGGTCTGGTACATAGCATGGCATACTTTATAGAACCTATGGCTAAGGCATAGGGAATGACTTTCATTCTCTCTCTCTATCTTCTGCCGTGGTCGGGTTTTGAGTCTTACTCAACTTCACACCTTGTAACACAGGAAAGAACTCCTTCTTTGACTGTTCCATTTTGAACTACTTCAAAATTTTGTCAAGGTATGTACTCATTGAAAAACTTATCAAGCGTTTTGATCTATCTCTATAGATCTTGATGCTCAATATGTAAGCAACTTCACCAATGTCTTTCTTTGAAAAACTCCTCTCAAAACTTCCTTTATGCTTTGTAGAATAATTCTACATTATCCCCGATCAACAATATGTCATTCACATATACTTATCAGAAATGTTGTAGTCCTCCCACTCACTTTCTTGTAAATACAAGCTTCACCATAAGTCTGTATAAAACTATATGCTTTGATCAACTTATCAAAGAGTATATTCCAACTCCGAGATGCTTGCACCAGTCCATAGATGGATCGCTGGAGCTTGCATATTTTGTTAGTACCTTTAGGATTGACAAAACCTTCTGGTTGCATCATGTACAACTCTTCTTTAATAAATCCATTAAGGAATGCAGTTTTGTTTATCCATTTGCCAGATTTCATAAAATGCGGCAATTGCTAACATGATTCGGACAGACTTAATCATAGATACGAGTGAGAAACTCTCATCGTAAACACCTTGAACTTGTCGAAAACCTTTTTGCGACAATTCTAGCTTTGTAGATAGTAACACTACTATCAGCGTCCATCTTCCTCTTGAAGATCCATTTAATCTCAATGGCTCGTCGATCAATGGCCAAGTCAATCAAAGTCCATACTTTGTTCTCATACATGGATCTCATCTCAGATTTCATGGCCTCAAGCCATTTCACGGAATCTGGGCTCATAATCTCTTCCTCATAGTTCGTAGGTTCGTCATGGTCAAGTAACATGACCTCCAGAACAGGATTACCGTACCACTCTGGTGCGGATCTCACTCAGGTTTACCTACGAGGTTCGGTAGTAACTTGATCTGAAGTTACATGATCATCATCATTAGCTTCCTCACTAATTGGTGTAGTAGTCACAGGAACAGATTTCTGTGATGAACTACTTTCCAACAAGGGAGCAGGTACAGTTACCTCATCAAATTCTACTTTCCTCCCACTCACTTCTTTCGAGAGAAACTCCTTCTCTAGAAAGGATCCATTCTCAGCAATGAATATCTTGCCTTCGGATCTGTGTTAGAAGGTGTACCCAACAATTTCTTTTGGGTATCCTATGAAGACGCATTTCTCCAATTTGGGTTTGAGCTTATCAGGTTGAAATTTTTTCACATAAGCATTGCAACCTGAAACTTTAAGAAACGACAGCTTAGGTTTCTTGCCAAACCATAGTTCATACGGTGTCGTCTCAACGGATTTAGATGGTGCCCTATTTAACGTGAATGCAGTTGTCTCTAATGCATAACCCCAAAACGATAGTGGTAGATCGGTAAGAGACATCATAGATCGCACCATATCTAATAAAGTACGGTTATGATGGTCGGACATACCATTACACTGTGGTGTTCCAGGTGGCGTGAGTAGTGAAACTATTTCACATTGTTTTAACTGAAGGCCAAACTCTTAACTCAAATATTTTACCTCTGTGATCATATCATAGAAACTTTTATTTTCTTGTTACGATGATTCTCCACTTCACTCTGAAATTCTTTGAACTTTTCAAATGTTTCAGACTTGTGTTTCATTAAGTAGATATACCCATATCTGCTCAAATCATCTGTGAAGGTCAGAAAATAACGATACTTGCCGGGAGCCTTAACACTCATCGGACCGCATACATCAGTATGTATTATTTCCAATAATTTAGTTGCTCGCTCCACTGTTCGGAGAACGGAGTCTTAGTCGTCTTGCCCATGAGGCATGGTTCGCAAGCATCAAGTGATTCATAATCAAGTGATTCCAAAAGTCCATCAGCATGGAGTTTCTTCATGCGCTTTACACCAATATGACCTAAACGGCAGTGCCACAAATAAGTTGCACTATCATTATTAACTTTGCATCTTTTGATTTCAATATTATGAATATGTGTATCACTACGACCGAGATCCAACGAACCATTTTCATTGCGTGTGTAACCATATAAGGTTTTTATTCATGTAAACAGAACAACAATTTATTCTCTTACTTAAATGAATAACCGTATTGCAATAAACATGATCAAATCATATTCATGCTCAACGCAAACACCAAATAACACTTATTTAGGTTCAACACTAATCCCCAAAGTATAGGGAGTGTGCGATGATGATCGTATCAATCTTGGAACCACTTCCAACACACATCGTCACTTCACCCTTAACTACTCTCTGTTCATTCTGCAACTCCCGTTTCGAGTTACTACTCTTAGCAACTGAACCAGTATCAAATACCGAGGGGTTTCTATGAACACTAGTAAAATACACATCAATAATTTGTATATCAAATATACCTTTGTTCACTTTGCCATCCTTCTTATCCGCCAAATACTTGGGGCAGTTCCACTTCCAGTGACTAGTCCCTTTGCAGTAGAAGCACTTAGTCTCAGGCTTAGGACCAGACTTGGGCTTCTTCACTTGAGCAGCAACTTGCTTGCCGTTCTTCTTGAAGTTCCCCTTCTTCCCTTTGCCCTTTTCTTGAAACTAGTGGTCTTGTCTACCATCAACACTTGATATTTTTCTTGATTTCTACCTTCGTTGATTTCAGCATTACGAAGAGCTTGGGAATCATTTCCGTTATCCCTTGCATATCATAGTTCATCACAAAGTTCTACTAACTTGGTGATGGTGATTAGAGAATTCTGTCAATCACTATCTTATCTGGAAGATTAACTCCCACTTGATTCAAGCGATTGTAGTACCCAGACAATCTGAGCACATGCTCACTGCTTGAGCTATTCTCCTCCATCTTTTAGCTATAGAACTTGTTGGATACTTCATATCTCTCAACTCGGGTATTTGCTTGAAATATTAACTTCAACTCCTGGAACATCTCATATGGTCCATGACGTTCAAAACGTCTTTGAAGTCCCGATTCTAAGCCGTTTAAGCATGGTGCACTAAACTATCAAGTAGTCATCATATTGAGCTAGCCAAATGTTCATAACGTCTGCATCTGCTCCTGCAATAGGTCTGTCACTTAGCGGTGCATTAAGGACATAATTCTTCTATGCAGCAATGAGGATAATCCTCATATCACGGATCCAATCCGCATCATTGCTACTAACATTTTTCAACATAATTTTTCTCTAGGAACACAATAAACTGGGAGCAATATCGCAAGCTATTGATCTACAACATAGATATGCTAATACTACCAGGACTAAGTTCATGATAAATTAAAGTTCAATTAATCATATTACTTAGGAACTCCCACTTAGATAGACATCCCTCTAATCATCTAAGTGATCACGTGATCCAAATCAACTAAACCATAACCGATCATCACGTGAAATGGAGTAGCTTTCAATGGTGAACATCAATATGTTGATCATATCTACTATATGATTCACGCTCGACCTTTCGGTCTCAGTGTTCTGAGGCCATATCTGCATATGCTAGGCTCGTCAAGTTTAACCTGAGTATTTTGCGTGTGCAAAACTGGCTTGCACCCGTTGTACATGGACGTAGAGCTTATCACACCCGATCATCACGTGGTGTCTGGGCACGACAAACTTTGGCAACGGCGCATACTCACGGAGAACACTTTTATCTTGAAATTTAGTGAGAGATCATCTTATAATGCTACCGTCAATCAAAGCAAGATAAGATGCATAAAAGATAAACATCACATGCAATCAATATAAGTGATATGATGTGGCCATCATCATCTTGTGCTTGTGATCTCCATCTCCGAAGCACCGTCATGATCACCATCATCACCGGCGCGACACCTTGATCACCATCGTAGCATCATTGTCGTCTCGCCAATCTTATGCTTCCACGACTATCGCTACCGCTTAGTGATAAAGTAAAGCATTACAGCGCAATTGCATTGCATACAATAAAGCGACAACCATATGGCTCCTGCCAGTTGCCGATAACTCGGTTACAAAACATGATCATCTCATACAATAAAATTTAGCATCATGTCTTGACCATATCACATCACAACATGCCCGGCAAAAACAAGTTAGACGTCCTCTACTTTGTTGTTGCAAGTTTTACGTGGCTGTTACGGGCTTAAGAAAGAATCGTTCTTACCTACGCATCAAAACCACAATGATAGTTTGTCAAGTTGGTGCTGTTTTAACCTTCGCAAGGACCGGGCGTAGCCACACTTGGTTCAACTAAAGTTGGAGAAACTGACACCCGCCAGCCACCTGTGTGCAAAGCACGTCGGTAGAACCAGTCTCGCATAAGCGTACACGTAATGTCGGTCCGGGCCGCTTCATCCAACAATACCGCCGAACCAAAGTATGACATGCTAGTAAGCAGTATGACTTATATCGCCCACAACTCACTTGTGTTCTACTCATGCACAACATCAACACATAAAACCTAGGCTCGGATGCCACTGTTGGGGAACGTAGTAATTTCAAAAAAATTCCTACGCACACGCAAGATCATGGTGATGCATAGCAACGAGAGGGAAGAGTGTTGTCCACGTACCCTCGTAGACCGAAAGCGAAAGCATTAGCACAACGCAGTTGATGTAGTCGTACGTCTTCACGGCCCGACCGATCAAGCACCGAAACTACGGCACCTCCGAGTTCTAGGACACGTTCAGCTCGATGATGATCCCCGGACTCCGATCCAGCAGAATGTCGGGGAAGAGTTCCGTCAGCACGACGGCGTGGTGACGATCTTGATGTTCTACTGTCGCAGGGTTTCGCCTAAGCACCACTACAATATTATCGAGGACTATGGTGGAGGGGGGCACCGCACACGGCTAAGAGATCAATGATCAATTGTTGTGTGTATGGGGTGCCCCCCTGCCCCCGTATATAAAGGAGCAAGGGAGGGAGGCGGCCGGCCTAGGAGGAGGGCGCGCCAAGGGGGGAGTCCTACTCCCACCAGGAGTAGGACTCCTCCTTCCCTTGTTGGAGTAGGAGAGAAGGAAAGAGGGGGAGAGGAACAAGGAAAAGTGGGCTGCACCCCTTGTCCAATTCGGACCAGAGGGGGGGCACGCGCCTCCTTCCTTTTGACCTCTCTCCTCTATTCCCGTATGGCCCAATAAGGCCCATATACTCCCCGGCGAATTCCCGTAACTCTCCGGTACTCCGAAAAATACCCGAATCACTCGGAACCTTTCCGATGTCCGAATATAGTCGTCCAATATATCGATCTTTACGTCTCGACCATTTCGAGACTCCTCATCATGTTCCCGATCTCATCCGGGACTCCGAACTCCTTCGGTACATCAAAACTCATAAACTCATAATATAACTGTCATCGAAAGCTTAAGCGTGCGGACCCTACGGGTTCGAGAACAATGTAGACATGACGGAGACACGTCTCCGGTCAATAACTAATAGCAGAACCTGGATGCTCATATTGGCTCATACATATTCTACGAAGATCTTTATCGGTCAGACCGCATAACAACATATGTTGTTCCCTTTGTCATCGGTATGTTACTCGCCCGAGATTCGATCGTCGGTATCTCAATACCTAGTTCAATCTCGTTACCGGCAAGTCTCTTTACTTGTTCCGTAACACATCATCCCGCAACTAACTCATTAGTTGCAATGCATGCAAGGTTTATAGTGATGTGCATTACCGAGTGGGCCTAGAGATACCTCTCCGACAATCGGAGTGACAAATCCTAATCTCGAAATACGCCAACCCAATAAGTACCTTCGGAGACACCTGTAGAGCACCTTTATAATCACACAGTTACATTGTGACGTTTGGTAGCACACGAAGTGTTCCTCCGGTAAACGGGAGTTGCATAATCTCATAGTCATAGGAACATGTATAAGTCATGAAGAAAGCAATAGCAATAAACTAAACGATCAAGTGCTATGCTAACGGAATGGGTCAAGTCAATTACATCATTCTCTAATGATGTGATTCCATTAATCAAATGACAACTCATGTCTATGGCTAAGAAACTTAACCATCTTTGATTCAATGAGCTAGTCAAGTAGAGGCATACTAGTGACATACTGTTTGTCTTTGTATTCACACATGTATTATGTTTCCGGTTAATACAATTCTAGCATGAATAATAAACATTTATCATGATATAAGGAAATAAATAATAACTTTATTATTGCCTCTAGGGCATATTTCCTTCACTAGCTTCATGTTATCCTCTCGAACTATTCTGTTTGTCATAAATTCTTCTCTTACCCATCCGGAGTATTTCAAGAGTTGTTTCCATTTTTATTCTCCGGAGGCCATCATTCAAGTAGAATTCTTCATCCTCACATTCCAGTTATCGTTCTCAAATTATCCCGGCGCACCATTCAAGTATTCTTTAATCAGCTCATGATCTCTTCATTCTCTTGTATCTAAATCCCCTCAAGCATATTTGTTCTTTTAATTCTTTCCGGCGATTCATTCTCTTTTCTTCGTTCGTCTTCATTTCTTACGGTGGTTCATGGAAGACCTTTCCAAGTTTGTTACATATATCTCCTCAATCCTTTTCAGGAGGAATAAGTTGCATGCCAAATCCGTTTGTCATGAATTTTAATTGATGAGGATAAGCATAACGTAATTCTTATTCTCATTTCATCGTGGTCAAGTAAGTCCTCCCTTCGGAGATTGTTCATGAAGAATAATTTCTCGGTTCTAAGTTGTTAATCATTTCTTTTTTCAGAGTGCCAAGTTTTTCTCGGTTGTCTTGTTGCGAAGCTCAATCTAAATCACTACAAGGCTTTAATCTTATTATTTTCATCCTTCAACTCTATAACATCATCCTTTTGTTACTGGAGTTCTTCATGGTGGTTCATTAAGGATTTAATTCATTCTTCAAGTATTCATCAAGATTCTTGTTGGAGTTCAAGTATTCTTCTCTTTGCTTGCCGAAATGAAATTCATTCTCTCTTTTCTTTGATGTGGTGTTTGGCACTCTTTCAATCCTCTCAATCAATCTTTTCGGTTTGTGCCGGTTATCATCTCATAATTTTGAGATGTTTTCCATAAGCCCACAACAAGCTTATTCTTTTCATTTTTGAATTTCCAACAACTCTTTTTAATCCTTCCTTGCAAGGATGCTTCTCAATTCAATTATGGTGGAAGTTGTCTTTTGTTTTCCCTTTCTTTTCCTTCCAATGATTTACTTCCTATTCTTTCGTTCAGGAGGCATGGTGATGTTTCTCTCTTGGACCCATTATCTCATTTCTCTAAGACCATTTTATTTCCTTGATCATTCATTTATCGAAGCGCGGTGCCCTCATTTCAAATCACTTATCTTGTCTACCTATCCTTTTTCTCTTATACCGGGATTCCATCCCAATTCTGTCATTCTTATTCCTTTTCTACCTTCTTCTAACCAGAGTGATTTTAGAGTCTATCTTGTTCCTTGAGTTTGTGATTCTCGTCATAACCGTTGTTCCTCTTTTCTACCCATGTGCTCTCGACCTTGTTCATCTTCTCTCTTGAGCTCTAGTTTTACCTTATCCTCTCTTTTTTCTTTCGTCTCGTTCCTAAGATCTCGGGACGAGATCTTCTGTTAGTGGAGGAGAGTTGTGACGCCTAGAGTTTGATGCGCCAGGTGTCTTCCAGTTATTTGATGTCTTTGCCATGTCATCATGTGCATTTCATCCTCATGTTTTCAAAACTTGCATCCGTACGGGTCTCCTAGTTCTCTCTATTGTCCGTTCCGAGCCCATTCACACTCGCACCCACCCGCGACACCTCTGAAATATTATTTTATAAGTGGCATAAAAATGTTATCGGAATGGGATGAAACTTGGCGTGCGGTGTTGTTGTCTTGTAGGTAGTCCGCCTGCCAAATTTCATCGCATTTGGAGTCCGCTTGATAGCCCAACCGTCATCGTAGCGACACCGTTGCCGGTTTATTCATCGGACGTTTTGGTCTCCGAAACCGTCGCCGGGCCTCTCTCTCTCTTCTCTCCCACAACCCAAGGCCTCTCCACATAGCCCACTAATTCATCCCACTAACCCAGCTAGACCCTCCCTCCGCTTCAGACCGTCCGATCAAGATCAAACGGTCTGAAAACGGACTAAATCCCCCCTAACCTAGACCCCCTGCCTATTTAAACCCCCCTAACCTGCCATTTTTTGCCTAACCTAGCCTGACCCTAGCCCCCTAGCCCTCCTCCCTCGGATCCGGCGCCGCCACCTCCTCCCCTCCACTTGGCGCCGCCGCACCCCGCCAACCAGAGTGCTCCACCTCAGCCGCCAGCACCCTCCGGCCAATCCAGAGCCGCCACGCGCCCCTGCTCAGCTCCACCTTGCCAGGCCCGCCGGAGCCCATCCATTGCCCGGCCCGTGCCGAATCGGGGAAGAACCGTGCCACCGCCCGTAGCCGCAGGAGCGCTTGCTCCCCACACCCGAGCTTGTCGCCCTGAGCGCCTACCTCTGTCGTCGTGCGCTGCCATAGCCTGGTGCCCCGTCGCCTCCCGCGTTGCCCCACTCCACCTCGCCATCGACAGACCCTGCCGCCTTGTGCCTCGGGCTGGCTCCACCTCCTCCTCCCTCTACTCCACCCTGCCTCCGCGCCGCCATTCTCCATGGCCGCTGCCGGCCTGAGCTCGAAGCTCCGCCGCTGCACCTTGTCGCAGCCACCGGTGATGCCCTGATCCGGTCTGGATCCGCCGGATCCGGCCACTCGCGGCCCATTCCCGGCCTCCTCTGTCGCCCACCGACTCGCCGGCGTCCCCTTGCTGTCGGTCAACCCTGACGTCGCCGCCGGGATGGCCCCGTCCCGGATGTGCCTCGACCCCTGAACCAAACAGCCCGCTGGACTGCACCGTCCAGGGTCCTCCTCGTCCCAGTACCTCTCCATCCCATTTTCTGCGAGGTGAAAATCGACTAAGTCCTGGGATTTTAACATCATGTTGCATTATTGTGATGCATGTAACTTCGTGCATGTTGGTTCGATTGGAGTGCATAATATGTCAAAAATGTTCATATCTTGATGCTCTACATGATGGTTGCACTTGCATTCATGTTACTGCTCATCTTGATGCCTAATAACAACTAAAACTTGCATAGGGACTTTCCTGACCCTGAGGACTTAATTAACAACCTGGGCCGGTGCTCCTCATGAGTGTTGGTCCAAACTAGAGCCCCTTGCAGCGCCGCCACAGGGAAACTCGAGGACTGGTTTTAGTTATACGGACTGCTCATCCGGTCATGGCCTAAGACATGATACACGCGGCTACTATCAGGGTGTCGGCACGCCGGGAGGTCTTGCTGTACTTGTTTTACCATTGTCGAAATGTCTTGTGCACCGGGATTCTGAGTCTGATCGGAGGTTCCCGAGATGGAGGATTGTCTCCGTGGATTGTGAGCTTGTCATGGGCTAAGTTTGGGACACCCTTATAGGGTTTAAACTTTCGAGGGTCGTCCCCGTGGTTATGTGGCAGATGGGAATTTTTAATATCCGGTTGTAGAGAACTTGACACCAGATTCAAAGTAAACACACCAACCACGTGCGTAACCGTGATGGTCTCTTTTCGAGTGAGTCAAGAAAAGAACACGGTGGGGTTATGTTTGAACGTAAGTAGTCTAGGATCACTTCTTGATCATTACTAGTTTGTGACCGATTGTGTAGCTTCTCATCTTACTCTTGTACTCATAAGTTAGCCACCATACATGCTTAGTCGCTTGCTGCAGCCTCACCACTTATCATTTCCATACCCATTAAGCTTTGCTAGTCTTGATACCCATGAAATAGGCAAAAAACAGCAATTCTGGGCTGGGCCTCCGGTTAATAGGTTAGTCCCAAAAATAATATAAAAGTGGAAAATAAAGCCCAATATAGTCCAAAATAGTAGATAATATAGCATGGAGCAATCAAAAATTATAGATACGTTGGAGACATATCAATGACCAGAGACCGACACAACACCTCACCCCCCTTTAGTTGTACGACTCTGCAGAGTTACTATGGAGTGCCAAGGGTGATACCTCGTACATCACTTCCGATGAGATCTCTGTAGTGTAGCAATTCGGTCGTGGTCATCGAGGGTGATTCCTCCTTCACCACTCCTGATACGACTCTGTCGTGCAACCCCTCAAGTGTGAACCTCGAGGGTGATTCCTCCGATGTTCACCTTGATGATTACATTGAGTGCAATCCATTGAAGGTGATTCCAAAGGTCCCCCCCTTGATGTTTGGACACACGGTTACTTTGACTTTACTTCACACCTTTGTGAAAGTCGGATGGGCTTGGAGACTGTCGGATTCTGGGTTCCGGCAAACCCTTGAGGTTCGAACACTGGGGTGCGCACGAAGAAATCTCTCTCTAGCTCGCTCGCTCGCACGACGATCTCAAGGCCTAGCTCGACGAACCCAAGAAACACGGGACACGGAGATTTATACTAGTTTAGGCCACCATTGTGGTGTAATACCCTACTTCAGTGTGGTGGTGGTGGATTGCCTCGAGGGCTAGGGATGAACTAGTACAATCGATGAACTGCCTCCTGAGGAGAGGTGTTCTTGAGCTCCACCAGCTGGTGTGTGTGAGGATGGTATGAATGATCTGTCCCTGCTACGATCGTGGCTAACCCTATTTATAGAGTCCCTAGTCCTCTTCCCAAATGTTAGGCGGGAAGGGATCCAACAACGACCAAGTTTGAAGGGGGACAACTAGTACAAGCTATCCTGACAAAAGGTGGTCTTCGCCTACCAAAGACTCTGGTGGTGACCCTGTTGTGGGCTCCGCGATGACCTCTGTCCTGCCATCCCGCTGGCCTTGGTCTCATTGCACCGATAAGGAAACCTTTGCCTGATGCCTCGGGACTCCTCGCCTGCGCCTACCTCTTTAGCACCAAAGAGGAAACTGGTACACTACGTCCGCTGGCGCTCGCCTAGCCTTGGTCGTCATAACTCATGTCACGTGAACCTCACGAGGTGCCCCTTGCATAGATATCTCCGCTCCTCGGGAGCCAGCCTAGTGAGGTTGTCCCCTGGGAGGTCTTGGCGTCGCCCGCCTCGCAAGGGTCTTGAGTTGTTGTTGCGGACGATGGTCCGTACCAGGCCACTGGTGGAGCCACACCGTGGGCCGCAGGCAGGCAAGTCTGGGTACCCCCATTCCCAAGACGCCGACAGTAGCCCCCGGGCCCAAAGCACGCTCGAACTTGGCTTCGAGGCGAAGCCAAAGGGAAAGTGCGGAGCACCGCGGGCCCCAACCGCCTGCGTCCTTGGTCGCCGCGTGGCACTTAACGGGACGTGGGCGCCTCCACTTCCCCACGCTGCCTCGGCAACTGTCCTCATCTAACAAAAGGCTAGTGTGTGTTGTAGAGCCTTCATTACCTTTCTTTGTCTTGCTCCAGATCCCCTTTCTCCTTCTTGCCCCGAGAGACTCCAGATCTACACGAACTTCTCCCTGAGCCTGCATCCGATGGCGTCTGGCAAGGCAAAGGCGGCGCCCTCGCCCTCCTGGTACGAGTTGGCCTTGAGCGCGCCCAACGTCTCAGAGAACAACCTTGCCGCCACGCTCCTGATGACGGCGGAAAGGAGCAACAAGGGGGAGGACCACGCTCCGGGTTGGCTCCTCCGAGCCGGAGGCCTTAGGTGGTACCTTCTATCCCTTATTCATGAATAGCATCGTCGCAGGGCTGGTCCCTCCTTTCTCTGACTTCTTCTACACCGTCCTCGGCCACTACAAGCTGCATGCCCTTCATCTCCATCCCAACTCCGTCCTTCTCCTGTTGGCTTTCGCCTTTTATTGTGAGGCATTTGTGGGGGTGATGCCGTCCATGGCATTGCTTCGCCACTTCTTTTACCTCCAGCTCAAGGAGGGACATTGCTCGGGGTGCACCAACTTCGTCGTGGCTAACGGGACCAACGCGATCTCGAAGGCTGGGAAAAAGGCCGATGGCTTCAGGAGCAAGTGTGTCCTCATGGACGCCAAGTGCGCCCATCCTCGGTTGGTGTTGTCGACGGAGATGCCCTCGCCTCACGACAGGTGGCTCCGCACAAAGCTCACCGAGCCCCGGCGAAGCAGGTGCTGGAGAATATGACCGCCGACCTGAAGCCTGACGACCCGAGGGCGGAGAAGCTGATGGGGGCCATGCTCATGAAGGAGTTCCTGGCACAACGCATAGCCCCACTCCAGGCACGCTCGTGCCCCTTGTGGAAGCTTGGGGACAAGGGGGACGACCTTCTCCTGCGCCTGGGTGCCTTATCAGACGAGGAGCTGGGCGCGGCTCTCCGCCTCCTGGTCGGGGCTGATCAAGGATATCCGCTGAACACCCATCTTCCCTTGTACCGCCGCCCAGGTGGGGCTGAGGTGGCCGCCGCCATGCCTGTCTTCGACGGGCGTGGGCTCGTGCTACCAGCGCCTTCCGGAGCCTCGGTGTTGACGGTCCCGGTGGTGGTGTCCTCAGGCGAATCCAGTGGGGAAGAGAGGCTCGACTTAGAGGCGACACGAGAGGGGGCAGGGGAGACTTCCCCTCCGCACATAACCAATCTCCTCCGCGTCTTCCCTGACGACGCCGACACCGACGCCGATGACCATCCGGTAAGGGAGTCCCTGCCCCCGTTGGAGTCACCACGAGGTCCAGGGGCACTCCCCGAGGAAGTCGCCGGCTGGAGTCCCGATGAAGAGCAGGTCGGCGCTAGTCTCCCGAGGTGGCGTCCCTGTCCTGACGCCGACCGGTGCTGCCACAGGGCCGGCTACCGCAGCCTCATCTGCTCCTGGGATTCACAAGCCGACGCCCCAGGCTGCGAAGCCCCTGGGCTCCGTGCTTCTGAAGAGGCCAAGGGACTACTCCGCCGTGGACTAGTAAGCACTTTGCCCTGATTTTACTTCTGCTTCTATGACTGCTTCTTGACATTCTTCCCTTGCACCGTCAGGCCGACGCTGGAGGCAGAGAAGAAGAGGGAGGGAGCGGCTGCACCCCCTCTGGCATGGAAGGGCAATGACGGCGCCCGTGCTTCTCTGGCCCGGTCATCCTCGCGAGGTCCTAAGGACCAACACCAAGGGAAAACGACCTCCATAGCCGAGTTGGCTCCCGAGATCTCCGCCCCCAGCTCTCCTGCCGAGGTCGCGAAGGCTCAGGAGCCCCGACTCCTTTTGCCACCGCGGATCTGCAGAACCTAGCGCTGATGTCATCTCTCCCCATCTCCGTCGGGCCATGATTCCTATGCTTCACCTGACACCCTGGAGGACACCCTTCTCGCACTGACCCAGCTTCGTAGTGACCTTCAAGGCACCGACCATCGCTGTGGCGGGGCGCTTGGAACTGATCTCAGGGTGGCTGCACTTCGACACGTCTGTTAGGGCGGCACTGGGCCAGGCCGTGGCATCTTCCGAGGAGGACAAGCGGACCATCGGCCAGGCTGCAACCGCCCGTGAGGGGCGTCGAAGGATGCCGAGGCCGAGTTGGAGAACCTGCACCAGGAACGTGCCGCCGCGGCTTGCCAGCTCGAGGCGCGGGAGGAGAAGCTGAAGGCTCGAGAAGAAGCAGTCACCGGCCGCGATGCTGAGTTGGAGCAGCTGGTGGTGGCGCAGGCCGTGGAACGCGGCCGCCTGGAGAAGCTGTAGAAGAAGGTGGAAGCGGAGAGGGCCCAGCTAGAAATCAAGGCGAAGGTTCTTGTCGAGGATCACAAGGCCTTCAAGTCTCTTGAGGAGAGATCCCACAAGGCGCTGATGGACTTTACGAGAAGGGCTTGGAGAAACCTTCGTTAACTGATGACGAGGGCCCCGCCCAGCTACTTCCCCGGCTCATCACGGTGCTCGAGGATGTTGCCAGAGGAATCGGCTCCATGGTGGAGAGGAAGAGCGTGCGTTGTCCTCATCGGCCTTGACGCGCATCCTCAACCACCTTCACCTTCATGATCCCAACGCCGACCTTGGTGTCCTGCTCGAGCCTATGAATGAGGAGCGCTACGCAACTGCTGCCAAGGTCGTGAAGGGACAGGTGAAGGCCTTGTTGAAGAAGTTCCTTGCCATCGACCCTGCACCTCCAGCTAACGGTGTCGCCAATCCTGCGACCAAGGCCAACGACACGAGCGACGGCGGCGCTGCCGATGGGAAGGCGCTTCCTGACGATGGCGCCCAAGGCTGAAGAGGGGGCTTGCTGGTGAATAATGGTGCTCCTTCCAGTTTTTATTTTCCTGCGACATGCGACGTTTGGTGTTCAAAGAACAACATGTTTTGTAATTTTTTATTAAGATTCCGTGATTTCCTTCCCGGCTGCTTGATGTTCTATGTCGGCAGGGCACAACCCCGCACATGCCTCAGCCGCTGTTGGACCGTCCGGATCACCAGGACGGGACCAAGGCGTGAGGGGCTACGTGGCCAGTTAGGCTCCTGAGTCGCGATGCTCAGGAGTCCCCCTTGACGCGCAAATGGCCTGCGGGTGGAGATGCGAAAGTAGGCCTTAGTGTTCTACATCGGCAGGGCCTGACCCCGCGCATACCTCAGTCGTCGTTGGTTCGTCCGGATCACCCAGACGGGACCAAGGTGTGAGGGGCTATGTGGCCAGTTAGGCTCCTGAGTCGCGATGCTCAGGAGTCCCCCTTGACGCTCAAACAGACCTCCATACCTGTCCTCCCCGAGGTCCCGCTCGGGAGGGGCGCGCGACGACCAGGTCCGAGGGACCTGGCAGTGCGGCGTACGGTAGGCGTGACCTGAGCGTAACCCCCATGCCCAGCCCCCTTGCGCGACTCTCTCGAAGGGAGATCGTTGCAGCGAGGCTGGGCATTAAGCCTGGTGGCTCCCTGTGATTGATGCGGCCATGGGGCTGCCCTCAGTTGTTTATCACCAGCGCGGAGCATAGTGCTTCCGCACTTGCACGAGCATAGCCGCTCCTCGACCGTGTCGACTGCCAGCACGGAGCATGGTGCTTCCACTAGTGTGTGGGTGAGGGCTCCCTCTGAGTGGAGCCCCCGGGGCATGTACAGCCCCACCCTGACACGTGGCTTGCACGGCAGGGCTAGACGAGGTGTGTATGGGCACCCGTGAGCCAGCGCGGGACTCACGAGGCCCTACCTCAAGGCGGGTTGCGTCTGATCTTCATTCCTAATAGCTGTGGCGGCCCTGCGAGATGGTTAGGCAACCTGCACCGGATGAATCTCTTGAGGTAATTGCATGAGAAGGCCAAACACCAAAGACCCCAGGAGGTGACGTGAACGGGGCCGACCCGCCAGACAGAGCTCATTCGTTGGGTTTATCAGTGCTGCAGGGACAGACCCGAGAACAGACGATGTGCCTAGTCTTCTCATGCAAAAATTCCTAAAGAAAGACAACTGGCGCAGCTCCCGCGGGTGGTCATGGGCGGGCTTGCAAGGGCGCACGACGGTCATGGTATCAAAGTACTGAACAGGAAGGTGACAGTCATAAGGTAAATCATGCAAGAAGGCAAGCTAGTTCAGATAGAAGCAAGAACGATACATGCCACTGGGACGGACCCGTGCGGCCTGGGGATGATGCAGCCCGAGGGGTGCCCCCACTGAGTAGGATAAATATGCAAAAGGATACGCGTCGCAGGGACGAGCCCGTGCGACCTGGGGATAATGCTGCCCGAGGGGCGCCCCCAACTGAATGAACTGGAAAGAGTTACCTGATACCGTTGCTGGAGAGGTGTTGGGGTAGCTGGAGATGTGTGCTGAAGAAGTTGCCCTTCACGAGTCGCCAGGGCCCTAAGCCTCGGGGGCTTTGGAGGCCCGGGCGGCTCCTGAAGAGCCGTCACCCTCTCTGCCAGGACTACATGATGCCTCACCTCCTGAGCTGCCAGAATGCTCCGCAAGCGGCCCTGGAAGGTGACAGCCGTGTTCGGCAAGCCGAATGGCATGCGAACATAGCAGTGAGGTGGACCCTCACACCGACCAACGTGCGAGGGCCAGAAACGCATCTGAGATGCGGCACTGTTGAGCCCTAGAATGTCGACGCAGATGCGTAGCTCGTCACCCTCGTCGGGACGCGGAGCTGCGCCAGGTGATGGGCGGTGGTCGCCGCGCATGGTCCTTGTTTCTTGAAGCTCCTCGGTCGCCTTGGTGATGAACTCCTAAGCAGCAGGCGCTCCATGCCTTGAGCCCTCTTGAGGGAAATGTGCGGCGAAGCATGCCTCCACATGGTGCCAGAGCGCCTCCCTCGTGACACTGGCTAGGTCTGAGGCCCTCCAGAAGAGAGCCCATGAACCCAGCCTGAGGAGGGCGCCAGGCACGCCTTCCTATGCGAGGGAGGGAGGTGCCCCATCTGTGGGCGCAGGTCCTGAGGTGGTGCCACTGGAGACGCCAACCTCCTGAGGTCCTTGGTGGAGCAGCTGCTTCTTCTTCTTGGGAATGGCCCTGAGGGTATACGGCGCCTTCGCTATCTGCGTCTTTGGCCTCCACAGCCTAGTAAGCGCACTCAAGGGAGCACACCACGTCCTTCTCTTCGCAGGCGACCGAGATGATGCCGCCGCTCCCTGGCATCTTAAGGACGTTGTAGCCGTGGTGGGTCACTGCCATAAACTTGGCCAAGGCTGGGTATCCAAAGATGGCATTGTACGGTAGGCGGATGTGGGAAACGTCAAAGTCGATAAGCTCGGTGCGGTAGTTGTCGCGGGTGCCGAAGGTGACAGGGAGGCGGACCTGCCCTATGGGGGTGGTAGAGCCGTCGGTCACTCCTGAGAAGGGCTTGGTAGGCTGCAGCTGATCGTATGGCACTTGGAGGCGGTCGAATGTCTCGACGGACAGGACATTGAGCCATGCACCGCCGTCGATGTGGGTCTTGGTGACTTGGACGTTGCTGATGATGGGCGCACAAAGCATCGAAACGGCGTCGGCAGTTGCTACGCACTTGAGCTGGTCTGACGAGCTGAAGGTAATGGCACACTTGGACCACCTGAGCGGGCGCGTGGCCTCGAGCCTGGGGAGCACCGCGTTCACCTCGCAGGCGAACTGCTTGAAGATGCGCTGGGAGGCTGGGGCCTGGACGCCACCCAGGATGCAGGCGATGGCGTGTGTCTCTTGGAATCCCCCAGCCCCCTCGTCTTGATGATGGTCGTCATTCCTCCTTGGTGGTGGCGGCAGCGGAGGGACGCCAGCCTTGCCTTAAGGTCAGTCCTCACGAGGCTGGTCCCTCCAGGCGCCCTCGCGAAGCTGGTCCTGCCATTGGTCCTCACGAGGCTGGTCACGCCACTCTTGGCGAGGGCCTCGGTCGTCCCAGCGTCCTCCGCCTTGTCCTCCTCCTCGGTCGAAGCATCGATCATTGCGCTCGGGGCATTGATCGAAATGCCCATCGTGGATGGCCCTGAGCTCTTGACAGTCATTGGTGTTGTGATTGTGCACGTTGTGGAAGACGCAGAACGGACAACTGCCCTTCGAAGACTCCAGGTGATCGCGACCGCGCTTCATCTCTGGCTCGGCCGCAAGCACGACCGCTCCCTTACGCTTCCCATCCTTGGCCTTGGCCTTCTTGTCTTCCGGGTTGGTAGCCGGGAGCTTGAGGAGGGAGAGACACCCCTCCTCAGCTCTTGCGCACTTGGTTGCCATGTTGAACATCTCCAGAGCTGTGCATAGGTCTTCATGGATGGCGAGCTCCTCCTTCATCTTGACGTCAGCGGACGCCGTCGGAGAACGCGAAGATGATGGCCTCGTCCGTCACCTTAGGGATCTTGAGGTGGACGTTGTTGAAGCGCAGGATGTATTTCTGCAGGGTTTCCCCTGGCTATTGCTTGATGCGCCGCAGGTCATCCGCGGCCGGGGGCGGTCGCGTGTGCCCTGGAAGTTGGCGACGAAGAGCTCGCGCATCTCGCCCTAGGAGGAGATCGATCCCGTGGGCAGGTTCAGGAGCCACGAGTGTGCACCATCCTTGAGGGCCATGGGAAACCAGTTCGCCATGACCATCTCGTCGCCATTGGCTGCCTCGATGATCATCTCATAGAGCTGCAGGAAGTCAGCAGGCTCGGGGGTGCCGTCGTAGCGCGGGGGCAGGTCTGGCTTGAACATGCTGGGCCAGACAATGCTACGCAGCTCAGGAGTGAAGGCGCAGCAGCCTGTTGTAGTCACTAGAGCCTGTCGCCAGGGGCAGAACCTGGTCTTGGTATCCGTGCACCGTCACCGCGGGCGGTGCACGATCTTGACGCGGTGGTGCTGGGAGCGCAGGGGCGTTATCCTGTTGTGGCTGAGGGACTTCTTGGAAACTTCCTTCTTCATGTGCAGGTGCCCTGCGCGGTGGGTCGCGCCACGGGGCCGCGCGTCCTGGTGCGAGGGCGACGTCTTGATGCGGAGGTGGTGGAGGCGCTCCGTGGGCCATGTCGCCCGCAACTGGAGGTGGGCGAGGCAGCGAGAGGGACGATGCGGGGAGCCCCCAGCGGCGCTGACGAGCTCGGCGATGCAGTCTAGCCAGTCTTTGTAGAGGTCGTTGATGGGGCGGTAATGCAGTAGCTCACATGCCATGAGCAGCGCGGCCCGCGCATCCGTGGGCACACAACGAGCGTGGGACGACGAGCCGGCTAGAGTCAGCAACGGGGTGGTGGTGCGTCCGTCCCGCCGCACGGAGGGGTGCAGTGATCAAGCTTGCTGCTCGTTCCCCGCCAGGCCGGTGGCAGCGTTGGCAGTGGGTGATGGAGAACGGCGGGGAGGCTTGCCGACGAGCGTCGTCTGAGCGACTCGAGAGGCGAGGGCGGCCCGACGCTGAGCACGGGCTCGGCGAGCGTCAGCCATGGATGCGGCGGAGCAGTGGAGCATTGATCAATGGAGGAAAGGCTTCGGCGCACCCCTACCTGGCACGCCAAATGTCGGATTCTGGATTGCGGCAAACCCTTGAGGTTCAAACACTGGGGTGCGCACGAAGTACTCTCTCTCTAGCTTGCTCGCTCACACGATGATCTCAAGGCCAAGCTCGACGAACCCAAAGAACACGGGACACATAGGTTTATCCTGGTTCGGTCGTCCACTGTGGTGTAATACCCTACGCCAGTGTGGTGGTGGTGGATTGCCTCGAGGGCTAGGGATGAAGTAGTACAATCGATGAACTGCCTCCTGAGGAGACGTGTTCTTGAGCTCCACCAGCTGGTGCGTGTGTGAGGATGGTCTGAATGATCTGTCCCTACTGTGATGGTGGCTAGCCCTATTTATAGAGGCCCTGGTCCTCTTCCCAAATGTTAGGCGGGAAGGGATCCAACAACGGCCAAGTTTGAAGGGGGGCAACTAGTACAAGCTATCCTGACAGAAGGTGGTCTTCGCCTGCCAAAGACTCTGGTGGTGCCGCTGTTGTGGGCTCCGCGATGACCTCTGTCCTGTCGTCCCGATGGCCTTGGTCTCGTTGCACCGATAAGGAAACCTTTGCCTGATGCCTTGGGACTCCTCGTCTGCGCCTACCTCTTTAGCACCGAAGAGGAAACTGGTACACTACGCCCGCTGGCACCCGCCTGGCCTTGGTCATCATGGCTCACATCATGTGAACCTCGCGAGGTGCCCCTTGCATAGATATCTCCGCTCCTCAGGAGCCAGCCTAGTGAGGCTGCCCCCAGGGTGGTCTTGGCGTCACCCACCTCGCGAGGGTCTTGAGTTGTTGCTGCAGACGATGGGACGTACCAGGCCGCTGGTGGAGCCATGCCGTGGGCCGCGGGCAGGCAAATTTGGGTACCCCCATTCCCAGGACACCGACAGAGACCACCCGTAAGATGTTACGGTGGAAGATGGCTGTTTAGCGGTATCACCCAGGAGGGGTGGTAGCTCCGGACTTGTCCCGACAGCCGTCACTTCATTTAATAATGCACTAACAGGTTTGGGTATTTGTTCTGATTTGGCCACTCGCCTTTACGCACTAACCACCACGCGGGAATAGTTATGGGCCTCGGCATCGTAGTATCAGCCGAAGCTTTGTTAGACATCCAGTTCAGCATTGTGGCTGAGCCGGATCGCTCCATCCAGGCAGAGGTGGTGCTAGTATCCCCTTGCACACAACGACCTAGAGTGCAAAGGGCGATGGGCCCAAGACCCCTAAGCACTTAGGATGTAGACCGGCAGGGTCCTCTCTGCTGAGCATAGGTAGGGCTACGATGTGTTGATCTTCCGAGGCCAAGCATTGACTCAGAAAAGTGTGTCCGGCTAGAGTAATCAAGCGTGTTGGGTAATGTGGTGCACCACTGCTGGGAAGATTATCTATTCGAATAGCCGTGTCCACGGTAACGGACATTCAGAGTTGTATCTTGATCTATTTACCCCGGGATTGCTCTCTCACAGGGAGTCGAGGAAGGATCTCTGGACATTAATATTACAATATGCATGTTAATTATAAATTGCTATTCTATACTCTTCTGAATGCTACAAGATGCTTGGAGCTGCTTGAAGATGCTAGTCTTCGATAGGCTAGGCCTTCCCCTTTATTCTAGCATTCTGCAGTTCAGTCCATAGATACGACCCTTCCATTTGATACCAACGCATACCTAGTATAGATCTGATGCTTACGAGTACTTTGGATGAGTACTCACGGTTGCTTTGCTACCCCTTTTCTCCCTTCTTTCTTATTTCCAGTTGTTGCAACTAGATGGTGGATCCCGGTAGCCTGATGCCACAGCCGATGTCTACTATTACCCGATGATGCCTACTACGTGGAGATCCCGACGACCAGGAGTAGTTAGGAGGTCCTAGGCAGGAGGCCTTGCCTCTTCGATCGTTGCTACTTTTGTGCTAGCCTTCTTAAGGCAAATCTTGTTTAATCTTATGTTTGTACTCATATATTGTTGCTTCCGTTGACGCTTGTATTTGAGCCCTCGAGGCCCTTGGCTTGTAATATGAAGCTTGTATGTCTTTCATTTGTGTTTAGAGTTGTGTTGTGATATCTTCCCATGAGTCCCTGATCTTGATCGTACATATTTGCGTGTATGATTAGTGTATGATTGAATCAGGGGCGTCACAATCCCACCATGGCCATTGCCCATGAAGGACTTGCCTCACTCGGGTAGATCTTCATGAAGTAGTCGATCTCCTTGCCCTAACAAACTTCTTGGTTCAACTCCACATCATGTCGGAGGCTCCCAAGTGACACCTAACCAACCTAGGAGACACCACTCTCCAAAAGGTAATAGACGGTGAGTTGATGATGAACTCCTTGCTCTTGTGCTTGAAATGATAGTCTCCCCAACACTCAACTCTCTCTCATAGATTTGGCTATGGTGGAAGAAGGATTTGAGTGGAAGCAACATAGGGAAAGCTAGAAATCAAGGTTCAAATGATAGGAATGGAATCTCTTGATCTCAACACATGAGTAGGTGGTTGTCTCTCAGAAAATTAATGGTGGAAGTGTAGGCATGTTTTGATGGCTCTCTTCTATGAGAAGAGGGGTAGAGGGGTATATATAACCTCCACACAAAATCCAACTTTTACACACTTTTGACCCATGTTGGTGGCATCGATTGAAAACTCGGTGGCACCGATCTATACAAAAATATGAATGTTGGGAATCTCGGTGGGACCGGCGGGAACAACTCGATGGTACCGGCGGAAACAACTCGGTGGGACCGATGTGCTAGGGCTTAAGGCAAATTTCATCTCAGTGGCACCAGTTGCATCATCTCGTTGGGACCGAAGTGAATGCAATGAGCAACAGAGAATTAGTAAAGCCAACTCGGTGGGACCGATTGCAACATCTCGGTGGGACCGAAGTGAATGCAACATGTCATAGAGCACTAGCAAGATCATCTCGGTGAGACCGATATGTGTATCAATGTGACTGAACTGTTAAGATTTTGGCATTGGCTATGTCAAGATGAACTTGGTGGCTCCGGATGGGAAATATCGGTGGGGCCGAGTTAGGAATTAGGTTTTGGACATATTTGGATAGAGAAAGTGGCTGAGGGTTTTCGAGCAATATCACTAAGCCCTTGAGCAACAAGGTCATTAAGCAACATCTCATTCCCTTTTAATAGTATCGGCTTTCCTATGGACTCGATGTGATCTTGGATCACTTAAACAAAAATGTAGAGTCTTGAGCTTTTGCCAATCCTTTTCCTTAGCATTTTGAGTTGTCTACATCTCTATTTCATGCCATGCCAATCATTTAACATCCTAAAATATTTATCTTGAATGGATATTAGTTCAATGAGATATATGTTGTTATGAATTACCAAAACCACTCAGGGATTAGTTGCACTTTCAAACTCCTCTGAGGATGAGTAGGCCACAGGAGGTGGTAGGTCCTGGTGTCCCATGTGGGCTAGTCCATCTCCTATGTTCTACTCTTCCTCACCAGAGACCGCACTTTAACTTCATCGGTCTTATCGTCGGTGCTCATCAAGACAACGGATGGAGGACGACACGGGCTTGGACGTCGGGCGCCGCCGCCGTAGGATAGGTTTAGGGTCGGGTCTTTTTTTGTTTTAGATGTTCAAAATGTAATGAAAATATGCAATTTTTGTATGAAATCCGTCATGTTTGTATGAAATCCGGCTATGTTTGTATGAAATGCGGCTGTGTTTGCATGAATTTCATCCGGTTTGCTGAAAAAGAGCTTGAAATGTATGCGGCTAGCATTGTATGGTGTCCTCCCGCATCTGTGTCCGCGGACTGGCCCCCTATCTGCAGACATACGCGGGAGGAAATTTGCAGGTTACCATTGGAGATGCCCTTAGAGCATCTACAGCTAGACTTGGCAAATCCAACCCCACAAACGCCCGCAGACACGCCCGGGCGCGTCCGCGGGAAGTGACTTACGCCTCAAAAATGCATTCCACATCTGGATACCTCAAATCCATATTACTACATGCAACGCAGTGACCTTTGAGCAGAGCTTCGTCCAGCTCTGCCGTGGCCATGTCCGGCGGCTGGGTGCGCCCCTTAGAGTGTTGGTTCGGTTGCTGGCAAGGTAGAGTAGGTCATGGGACACGAGCCAACTCACGAGACTCAAGGTGCTGCCATCTCTCATGCCCTACTCTTCCTTGTCGGATCCTGGATCCCGTTGGGTGGCGGTGGATGTCAGATCGATGATGGATCCATCCTGGGATGATCCGCTGATGTCCACCATGATGCAGTTGTGGCGCTCGGACTATTGCACCATACGGGGCGTGGGAGAATGCGACTCTACCTTGCCGACTTCCACCACCGCGATGGTTGTCGCTGCCTCCCGCACCCACTGCCTCGCACGGTGGGCACATCGTGCCATGTTCTCGTTGGACGAGGCCCATGGTGCGTCCCGATGCTCGGTGCACCAACGGAGGGTTGCGCGTCCACCATAGCATTCAGAGCCAGACCGCACCACCTCCGTTGAGTCAGTGGCAGTTGCCCTAGCGTTGGATCCATGCGCCATTTGGGCGGATGCAATGGATTCCCGATGGAAGGAGTCCGAGCACTGCCATGGACGGGCTTCCTCCCAGGTGCGGCGAAGCGCAAGTCGGACGACCATCTCCGCCTCGGGGCCGCGTGGGATGAGCTTAGGGTCGACAGATTTGGAGGTGAAGGACTTGGATCCACTGCTCGCCATGCCGGAGACGACCGAAAGGCATCGGAGATGAGCTTGGGTGGCGGAGGGGAGGGGAGGGGAGTGGAGTGAAGTGGCTAGGGTTTGGTCCGGCGAGCAGATGGGGAGGAATATATGTGGGGTCAGGTGGACCGACATGGGCCGGGTGCGACGTGAAGGGCACACCCGGGAACCCCCATATCCGCCCCATATTTGGGCTGGATATGAGGGGTGCCGGTCAGCCCGGACGTTTGAGGGCCATTTGAGGCGCCCGTCTAGGTTAAAATTTTGCGACTGGACAGTGACCGGGCGGCCCACCCGGGCATGTAAGGTGGGTTTGAGACGCCCGACTATAGATGCTCTTAGAATCTGACATCAAATGCTTTGATTCTTGCAAAGTCTAAATTGCTGATGGTAACTAACTCCAAAATGAGCTTGAAGCCTGATGTGGAGTGACCTTGCCGGAGGTTAATAATGATATACTAGATCATGATCGCACCTTGGAGTGAGGGTGCCGGTTCCAACATTTTGCTCAAGCATGTAATGCTAAGCTAGTAGGAATCCAGGTTTAGCATCGAGTACAGTGCATTCGTAAAACCACAAAAGATAACCACCCAACATGAAGCTTGATGTCAAAAGCGCAGCCACTCGATATGAAGCTCGATGCCAAAAGCACGGCCACTCAACAGGAAGAGAGGGAGTAATAGGAGCAGGAACATAAAAAAGAAAAGCTTACATACACCGGCAGACTGCTGCATCCATTATAGAAAGAATAATGGCCAAGGTAACCGTGTTTACAATCTATTTAGTTTGCTGCAAAGGAAAACCCAAGGATAATCTATATGTAGTTGTACTCAGGCATGAGTTATGTAAAAAAATATAGGGAATTTAACTATTTGTCAAGTTGTGAGTTATGTACGTGCACCACTATCTCTTTTAGGTTGCCACTATCAAATCTTGAGCTTCACATGAATGAAATACTGCTTGTCTAAGTATTCGGAAGGAAATAAAAAAATCATTAGGTAGAGAAAATTTGAAGTACCACTCGATCTATTTGTGCATCAGGCACACAAGATTAGCCATGCTAGCTAGCTAGCTACACAAAGCCATGACCCACCTAATCATGTGTACGCGAGTCCTCCTCACCTCCCCTTTTTGCTTCCCATTTTCCTGTCAGCTCTCACCGGGGTGGCACACCACACCAAAAGGAAGAAATAACATGAACACTGGATAGGGTTAGTAGTGAATCACTTGATGTAAATGAGTAAAAAATAAATTAGCAATTTCATATCCATATGTTTTAAAGTAACTTCTTATATTAGATCTGCTTCATCCATGACACATCTATATCCAGTCATAATGTACAACAAAATGGTATGGAGGATGAGTTCTACATGTTTTCTTGTCCACTGATTACGAATAGAAATGTAGCTAGGAGATGTTTCAATTGCAAGCATAAAGGTTCTTCAACTGAATAACTTCCACAAACAAATAGAGTGACAGCTTGTATGCCAAAATCTTGCATATGTACCATGTAGAGTTTTCCCCACACAAGAGAACCACCAGATTGTTATCTGTGTAAAGCAAGAAAGTGAAAAACATATAAAACAATCCACTAAAAAATGTTCCCTCTATTTTGCTCTATCTTTCACTAGCAAATCCATAATGAACATACAAAGTTGAATATATCAAATATCCATATCCTAATTGAATAAATGTTTAAATTGTGCAACAAATCAAACATACTTGTTGAATCAGTGTGATCTATCTGTGTCGCAAAGGGGGGAATGGGATTGGTTTGTCAAGGTACCATGCTCACTTTTTGAAGGAAATATGACCTAGGGGCAATAATAAAGTTGTTATCTTATATTTCCTTATATCATGATAAATGTTTATTATTCATGCTAGAACTTTATTGACCGGAAACCTTAATAAATGTGTGAATACAAAGATAAAACACTGAGTCCCTAGTGAGCCTCTACTTGACTAGCTCATTGATCAAAGATGGTCAAGGTTTCCTAACCATGGACATGAGTTGTCATTTGATAATGGGATCACATCATTAGGAGAATGATGTGATGGACAAGACCCATCCGTTAGCTTAGCATGTTGATCGTTCAGTTTTATTGCTATTGCTTTCTTCATGTCATATAAATATTTCTTTGACTATGAGATTATGCAACTCCCGGATACCGGAGGAATACCTTGTGTGCTATAAAATGTCACAACATAACTGGGGTGATTATAAAGATGCTCTACAGGTATCTCCTAAGGTGTTTGTTGGGTTGGCATAGATTGAGATTAGGATTTGTCACTCCGAGTACCGGAAATGTATCTCTGGGCCCTCTCGGTAATGCACATCATAATAAGCCTTGCAAGTAATGTGACTAATGAGTTAGTTGCGAGATGATGTATTATGGAACGAGTAAAGAAACTTTCCGGTAATGAGATTGCACTAGGTATGAAGATACCGACGATCGAATCTCAGGCAAGTAACATACCGATGACAAAGGGAATAACGTATGTTGTCATTACGGTATGACCGATAAAGATCTTCATAGAATATGTGGGAACCAATATGAGCATCCAAGTTCTGTTGCTGGTTATTAACCGGAGAGGTGTCTCGGTCATGTTTACATAGTTCTCGAACCCTTAGGGTTCGTACACTTAACATTCGATGACGATTTTGTATTATATGAGTTACGTGATTTGGTGACCGAATGTTGTTCGGAATCCCGGATGAGATCACTGATGACCAAAAGTGTAGGGGATCTATTGTAGCCTTTTCGATAAGTAAGAGTGCCGAACCGAACGAGGAGCAGAAGGAAATGATAAGCGATTTTCAGCAAGGTATTTTCTGCAAGCACCGAAATTATCGGTAGCAAATAGTTTTGTGATAAGGTAATTGGTAACGGGTAACAAATAGTAAAAGTAAATAAGATGTAGAAAGATGGCCCAATCCTTTTTGTAGCAAAGGACAAGCCTAGACAAACTCTTATATAAAGTAAAGCGCTCCCGAGGACACATGGGAATTATCGTCATGCTAGTTTTCATCACATTCATATGATTCACGTTCGGTACTTTGATAATTTGATATGTGGGTGGACCGGTCCTTGGGTACTACCCTTACTTGGACAAGCATCCCACTTATGATTAACCTCTATTGCAAGCATCCGCAACTATAACAGAAGTATTAAGGTAAACCTAACCATAGCATGAAACATATGGATCCAAATCAGCCCCTTACGAAGCAACACATAAACTAGGGTTTAAGCTTCTATCACTCTAGCAACCCATCATCTACTTATTACTTCCCAATGCCTCCCTCTAGGCCCAAACAATGGTGAAGTGTCATGTAGTCGACGTTCACATGACACCACTATAGGGATGACAACATAATCTCATCAAAATATCGAACGAATGCCAAATTCACATGACTACTTATAGCAAGAATTCTCCCATGTCCTCAGGAACAAACGTAACTACTCACAAAGCATATTCATGTTCATAATCAGAGGGGTATTAATATGCATAATGGATCTAAACATATGATCTTCCACCAAGTAAACCAACTAGCATCAGCTACAAGGCTTGGATACAAAGATTGGATACAAGAGATGAATTAAGGTTTGAGATGAGATGGTGCTGGTGAAGATGTTGATGGAGATTGACCCCCTCTTGATGAGAGGATCATTGGTGATTACGATGGTGATGATTTCCCCCTCCCGAAGGGAAGTTTCCCTGGCAGAACAGCTCCGTCGGAGCCCTATATTGGTTCCGCCAAGGTTCCGCTCACATTTTTTAGAGTATCATTTTTGAGAGAAACCAGAATAACCATCCGCCGAAGCATATTTGAGAGTATCAGGTAAAGGTTTAAGCTCAAACACGGGATCACCCTTGGGTGGAGGAGGATCCCCTAAAATTTCAACAGGCAAGTTGTGTTTCAAAATAGGTCCCTGTTTAATGAATACTTCATCTATTTCCCTTCTTTCATTCATAAACATACCATTTCCATGGTCTAGCAAATATTGTTCTAAAGGATCACTAGGAGGCATGGCAATAGAGGCAAGACCAATAATTTCATCTTTACTAGGCAATTCTTTATCATGGGGTTGTCTACGAAATTTAGCAAAATTAAACTCATGAGACATATCCCCTAAACCCGCAAAAACAATATCCTTATTGCAGTCTATCTTAGCATTAACATTATTCAAGAAGGGTCTACCAAATATAATGGGACAAAAGTCATCTTGTGGGGAACCAAGAACAAGAAAATCAGCAGGATATTTAACTTTCCCACACAAGACTTCAACATCTCTAACAATCCCAACTGGTGAAATAGTATCTCTATTGGCAAGCTTAATTGTAACATCAATTTCTTCTATCTCGGCAGGTGCACTATCATGCATAATTTCTTTGTATAAGGAATGAGGTATTGCACTTGCACTAGCACCCATATCACATAAGCCATGATAGCAATGATCTCCTATTTTAACAAAAATAACAGTCATGCCTACGACAGGTCTATGTTTATTTTTAGTATCAGGTCTAGCAATTCTAGCAGATTCATTGCAAAAGTAAATAACATGCCCATCAATATTATCGGCCAAGAGATCTTTAACCATAGCAACACTAGGTTCAACTTTAATTTGCTCAGGGGGTTTAGTTGTCTTAATATTACTTTTGTTAACCACAGTTGAAGCTTTAGCATGATCCCTTATTCTAACAGGGAAAGCTGGTTTCTCAATATAAGCAGAAGGAACAACAGGATCATTATAAGTGATAGTCTTTTCTTCAACTTTAATAGGTGCAACTAGTTTTACTTCAATGGGAGGATAATATTTAAACCACTTCTCCTTAGGGAGATCAACATGAGTAGCGAAGGATTCACAGAAAGAAGCTACTATCTCATAGTCAAGTCCATATTCAGTGCTAAATTCACGGAAAGCATCGGTATCCATAAAAGATTTAACACAATCAAACTTAGGTGTTATACCTAACTCCTTACCTTCGTCGAGGTCCCAATCTTCAGAGTTGCGTTTAATTCTTTCCAATAAATCCCATTTGAATTCAATAGTATTCATCATAAAAGATCCAGTACAAGAAGTATCGAGCATGGAGCGATTACTGAGAGAAAGCCGAGCATATATTTTTTGAATAATCATTTCTTTTGAGAGCTCATGATTGGGGCATGAATATAACATTGACTTAAGCCTCCCCCAAGCTTGAGCGATGCTTTCTCCTTCGCGAGGCCAAAAATTATATATATAATTACGATCACGATGAACAAGATGCATAGGATAAAACTTCTGATCGAATTCCAATTTCAATCGTTGGTAGTTCCATGATCCAGTATCATCACATAGCCTAAACCATGTCAATGCATCTCCCTTCAAAGATAAAGGGAATACCTTCTTCTTGATAACATCCTCGGGCATACCTGCAAGCTTACATAATCCACAAACTTCATCCACATAGATTAGGTGCAAATCGGGATGTAATGTTCCGTCGCCTGTGAAAGGATTAGCTAGCAGTTTCTCTATCATACCTGAAGGAATTTCAAAGTAAACATTTTCAGTATGTTCCGTAGGTTGCGGAGCAAGTCTTTGCTCTATGGTTCGGGGTGAAGATACCCCGAACAAGCCCCTCAAAGGATTATGTTCCATAGTAACAAGTGACAGTAAATTTCAGCACACTATATAAAATTTTCCTTACCAAATTCCACCTACCAAAGGCGCTTCAATCCCAGGCAACGGCGCCAGAAAAGAATCTTGATGACCCACAAGTGTAGGGGATCTATCGTAGCCTTTTCGATAAGTAAGAGTGTCGAACCCAATGAGGAGCAGAAGGAATTGATAAGCGGTTTTCAGCAAGGTATTTTCTACAAGCACTGAAATTATCGGTAATAGATAGTTTTGTGATAAGGTAATTGGTAACGGGTAACAAATAGTAAAAGTAAATAAGGTGCAGCAAGATGGCTCAATCCTTTTTGTAGCAAAGGACAAGCCTGGACAAACTCTTGTATAAACTAAAGCGCTCCCGAGGACACATGGGAATTATCGTCAAGCTAGTTTTCATCAAGTTCATATGATTCGCGTTTGGTACTTTGATAATTTGATATGTGGGTGGACCGGTGCTTGGGTACTGCCCCTTACTTGGACAAGCATCCCACTTATGATTAACCCCTATTGCAAGCATCCACAACTACAACAGGAGTATTAAGGTAAACCTAACCATAGCATGAAACATATGGATCCATATCAGCCCCTTACGAAGCAACGCATAAACTAGGGTTTAAGCTTCTGTCACTCTAGCAACCCATCTACTTATTACTTCCCAATGCCTCCCTCTAGGCCCAAACAATGGTGAAGTGTCATGTAGTCGACGTTCACATGACACCACTAGAGGGATGACAACATACATCTCATCAAAATATCGAACGAATACTAAATTCACATGACTACTTATAGCAAGACTTCTCCCATGTCCTCAGGAACAAACGTAACTACTCACAAAGCATATTCATGTTCATAATCATACGGGTATTAATATGCATAATGGATCTGAACATATGATCTTCCACCAAGTAAACCAACTAGCATCAACTACAAGGGGTAATCAAGACTACTAGCAATCCACAGGTACCAATCTGAGGTTTGGATACAAAGATTGGATACAAGAGATGAACTAGGGTTTGAGATGAGATGGTGCTGGTGAAGATGTTGATGAAGATTGACCCCCTCCCGATGAGAGGATCTTTGGTGATGACGATGGTGATGATTCCCCCCCCCCCTACCGGAGGGAAGTTTCCCCGGCAAAATAGCTCCACTGGAGCCTTAGATTGGTTCTGCCAAGGTTCCGCCTCGTGGCGGCGGAGTTTCGTCCCGTGAGCTTCCTTATGATTTTTTTCCTCGACGAAAGACTCCATATAGCCAAAGATGGGCATCAGAGGGCCACCAGGGGGGCCACGAGGCAGGGGGCGCGCCCAGGGGGGTAGGGCGCGCCCCCACCCTCGTGGACGGTGGGTGGCCCCCCTCTGGTACTTCTTTCGCCCAATATTTTCTATATATTCTGAAAATAATTCTCGTGGAGTTTCAGGACTTTTGGAGATGTGCAGAATAGGTCTCTAATATTTGCTCCTTTTCCAGCCCAGAATTCTAGCTGCCGGCATTCCCCCTCTTCATGTAAACCTTGTAAAATAAGAGAGAAAAGGCATAAGTATTGTGACATAATGTGTAATGATAGCCCATAATGCAATAAATATCGATATAAAAGCATGATGCAAAATGGACGCATCAATCACAGACATGGGAGGAGTCTCAAAATGGTTGAGAGGTAAAGATTCATATATAGGACGATATTATTCAGACACCAGAAGTGTTCCGGGGGGACCGGATATGTATCAGGTCATCAGACAGGGTTCCGGGCAACCCCCGGCAAGCTATATGGGCCTAATGGTCCAAGAGAGGGACAGACCAGCCCCAAAAGGGGCTAGCGCGTCCACTATAGGCCGAATAGGAGGAGAAGGAAAGGAAGGGAAGGGAGAAGGAAAGAGGAAGATTCGGCCTCCACCTTTCCTTCCCCTCCCCCTCTCTTTCCTTCCCCCTCCGATGGATATGGAAGGGGGGCGACTTGGAGGAGGCGCCCAAGTAGGATTACTCCTACTTGGGGCGCCCCTTGCAGCCCCTCTCCCTCTCCCACCTATCTTTATGTGGGGGCATCACTAGAACACACAACATTGATTCCTAGCTGTGTGCGGCGCCCTCCTCCACAGTTTACGCCTCCGGTCATATTGTCGTAGTGCTTAGGCGAAGCCCTGCGCGGATCACTTCACCATCACCATCACCACGCCGTCGTGCTGACAAAACTCTCCCTCGACACTTTGCTGGATCAAGAGTTCAAGGGACATCATCGAGCTGATCGTGTGCAGAACTCGGAGGTGTTGTACGTTCGGTGCTTGACTGGTCGAAACGAGAAGAAGTTCGACTACATCAACTGCATTGTCAAACGCTTCCACTTTCGGTCTACGAGGGTACATGGACACACTCTCCCCCTCTCGTTGCTATGCATCTCGTAGATAGGTCTTGCGTGAGCGTAGGAAATTTTTTGAAATTGCATGCTACGTTTCCCAATAGTGGCATCCGAGCCAGGTCTCTGTGTAGATGATATGCACAAGTAGAACCCAATGAGTTATGGGCGGTGATCGTCATACTTCTTACCACCAATGTCTTACTTTGATTCGGCGGTATTGTTGGATGAAGCGGCCCGGACCAACCTTACATGACCACGTTCATGAGACCGGTTCCACCGATAGACATGCAACTAGTTTTACATAAAGGTGGCTGGCGGGTGTTTGTTTCTCCAACTTTAGTTGAATCGAATTTGACTGCGGCCGGTCTTTGTTAAAGGTTAAGACAACAAACTTGATAAATCACTGTTGTGGTTTTTATGCGTAGGTAAGAACGGTTCTTACTAGAAGCCCGTAGCATCCACGTAAAACTTGCAACAACAAAGTAGTGGACGTCTAACTTGTTTTTGTAGGGCATGTTGTGATGTGATATGGTTAAGACATGATGTGATATACATTACTGTATGAGATGATCATGTTTTATAGAAGTTATCGGCAACTGGCGGGAGCCTTATGGTTGTCGCTTTATTGTATGAGATGCAAACGCCATGTAATTGCTTTACTTTATCACTATGAATTAGCGGTAGTTGTAGAAGCAATACTTGGCGAGACGACCATGCCGCTACGATGGGGATCAAGGTGTCAAGCTGGTGACGATGGAAATCATGATGGTGCTTTGGAGATGGAGATCAAAGGCACAAAATGATGTAGGGTAGGAACCCTAATCGGCTGATCTTTCACGAAAGGAGATGATCCCACGATGAACACGAAGAACACGAGGAGGGAAACGATGGAAAACACAAGGGGAACACGAGAGAACACTCAAACCAACAAGAATGATCACACAAGTGCTAGATCCATGAACATAAATGATGCGGAGCATCCCACGACCATCCCCATGGACGCCACCTCAACTATCCAAGCTCCAAGTCGACCAATGACAAGGGCTAGGGCACATGCTATTCAATCCGAGGTGACATCACTCCTACTTGAGTTTTCTCCCTCTTCAAGTGAGGCATGGCTGCTGCCTAAGTCCGAGATACTATGTGTCATCAGGTACAACGCTCAAGACTCGCAGCCGAGGACTGTAGAAGAAAAGACATGCATCAACACTCTGGACAGCCCAGAACTTCCGGCCAAAGCCCGGAACTTCCGGCCGACCCGGAGCTTCCGGCCGCCGATGACTTCGACCATCCTAGGCGTGCCAACTCTCGGGTTAGCCCGGACCCCGTCCCAGACCATCCGGCGCCTGGAACCTCCGGCCTGCCTAGACCTTACGGCCCCCGGATGCCAGCACATCTCCACCGCGCCAACTCTCTAGTTAGGCCGGACCCTCCCCGGAACCTCTGGCGCCCGGAACTTCCGGCCCTGCCTGCGCGCAGCCACTTGGGCCGAGGCCCGTGTACCCTTTCGTCACCTAGACTATATATACTCTATCCCGTATGACTTTCTAGGGTTAGCATTGGTTTAGCTCATACCCAGAGATAGAGCTTCGCTCATCCATCCGGATCTACTCCATGAGAGAGACCGCGGCCCCTCTTTGGAGAAGATCCACCTTGGATTCAAGACCTCCTTGCGGAGAAGATCCCTTTGTGGATTCAAGACCTCCTCACGGAGAAGAACCGGCTACCCTTTGTATCGTCCTTAGTTGTCCGTGGATTCGTGTATCGTTCTATGTACCCGAGGATCTAGCACATGTGTGACTTGTTTTTGTTAGTTGGAGTGTTCCTCTTGCGTTCCCCTTGTGTTTTCCCTCGTTTCCTTCCTCGCGTTCTTCGCGGGATCCGCTCCTTTCGTGAAAGATAGGGCGATTAGGGTTCTACCCTACATCATCTTGGTATCTAGAGAAAGGTTGATCACGATTTCGGAGCCTCCCCGTTGTGTTTCTAGCCTAATTTTGTTGTTTTTCGTCCTAATCTGAAAATCCCCACCAAAAATAGCCCCAATTTTTTTGTGATTTGTCCGTGTGTTCAGATTTTGTTGGTTTTGATCCGTGAATTTTGTGTGTGGCTCGTAGATCTAGCGTCCCCACCCTTCTTGTCCTCTAATTTCTTCTTTTTCCCCTTCGGATTTGGGCTTTTCCCCAAGTTTTTCCGCCCAAATCCAGGTTCTCCAAGTCTCTGTTCTTGGCAGAATCCCGACCACCGGAACTTCCGGTCCAGCCCGGACATTCCGGCCCTCGGACCTTCCGGCCTTCCCAGGAACCTCCGGACCCCGGACCCTCCGTCTTGCCCGGAACTTCCAGCTTCGACAGAAAGTTCGCACTACTTCCACAACTCCGCCCAAATTCCACCAACTTTTGTTCCAGTGCTCACCATATACCATATATACTTCCGCATACCTCCACCACTTCCGCATAACTCACCATCTTTGGACCGTTTCGCTCTCCGACACAATTGCTACTTTGAGGTTTGAGAATTTGAGTTGCGGTACCGTATCCTTTTGTGTTTTGGCTATCTAGGTACGGTTCGACATCAACATCACCGCCGCTCATCTTCGCCACGGACGCGTCATCAACAACAACCACCTCGACTACGACTTGGTATTCGTGCCACCACTTTGACACCATACCGGAAGCAAGACTGGTAACCTCATCTTGGTATTGGACATATCACTCTTGCCACTACATTGATAGCCATCATAGCCTTACTCTTTGCGTTGCTTACCCATCGAGACTAGCCATTGAGTATTGCCGGCAACGAGACTTGTGCACATTAGTGATCATACTTCCCATAGCATACATACATCATTGTTGCCTATATTGGTATCATCTCTTGTGTCACAAAGTTGTCATCGCATACTCACTTGCTATCTTGGTTCGTCAAGCATTGCATGAGAAAGGAGCTCAAACATCAAAGAGCCAACCAAGCTTTTAAGCAAAGAGAAAAGATAAGAAAAGAGCTTTTAAGCAAGAACCATAGCATCATACAACATTATGATTGTCATACTCGATCATCTTGGATCATATCATAGCAACACCTTGCATTAAAAATATTTGGGATAGAAGTCGTTGCATTTTTGCTAAATAGGTTGTGCACAAGTTCTTGTATCCGCCTATCGTGCAATCGTGCTAGCGTCTCTCTAGTGTTGTGCAACAAGAGCATTTTTGTGGATTCCACATTTTGGCTCACCCTTGGTTGCACAACCCCACTTATCTTTTTGCGTGTGTGTTTCCGTGTACCTTATATGCTTGGTCTACTTGTTACATTGCATCTTGCGAATCTTTTCCAACATTATTGAAGCTCACTTACAATTGCATCTAATTTTGTGCCACCATCCTAACCAAGCTCCACCAAAAGCTTTTACTTGTGTAGGTGTGAGAAACCGACAAGAACTCGTACCAATTGTGCTATTTCCTTATCCTACATTGCAGTGATCCTCGATCCACTTTCAACTTCGGTCAAGGTACATTTGGTACTCGTTCCTCTCTTTCTACCACTCACATTTGTCTTGGAATGATGGATAGGCCAAGTACTTCTACCAACCCACTCTTCATGGAGCAAGACTACGACATGAACTCCTTCGTCACCAAGAGTCATCTCTTTGGTGCACAACGTGCTTTGCATCAAGAGCAACAAGCTATGAGTGAACGCATCGACAACCTTGCCGCCGACTTGCGACTTTCCGAGCAACGTACAAGGGACTACTTCGACCAGAAGCTCGACGATCACAAGCAAGAGAATGACGCAAGGATGGACGAGATTCGCGCTTTGTTGCTCAACCGCTCTTCTTCCACTTCAAGAAGGAGCCATTCAAGTCGCCGTTCCGACTCAAGTACACCGACATCGAACACTCTTCGTCGAGCCGCGCGCACCGACCGTCAAGCAAACCTCAATCCGCTTCGGGATACCGACTCTCAAGTGCGCCGACGATGTCAAGCCGAAGAAGCCTTTGCGCTAGCTCGCGAACGACAACAACAACGCGAACATGAAGAGGAAGAACGCGCGCGTCTACACCAAAATGCACATGATGCCGAGGCTCAGCGTCAAACACAACAACTCCGTGACGCTCAAGCACTTGAGGCGCAACAAGCTCTACGCGATTCGAGTCGAGCCGTTGCCGACCGAGGCTGACAAGCCCGTGAAGAAGAGGAAGCACTTCGCGAAGAAATTCATGAGCGACGATTTCAAGCTCGCATGCATCATCTAGTGCCACCTCGAGCTCGACGTGTTCCTCCACAAGCTCGCCAAGACCATCAAGTTCATCAAGAGCATGAAAACAATGGGAATCCTCCGCAACAAGATCAACATGAGGTTGACAACCCTCCGCATCAAGAGCACCACGAGTTGGACAATCATCTTCAACATGGGCGTCATCATCTCCGACCCCAACACAATGAAGAGCAACTCTACGGCAAGCTCAAGTTCACCATGCCCAAGTTCAACGGAAGCAACGATCCCGAAGAATACCTTTCATGGGCATTGAAAGTCGACAAGATCTTCCGTTTACACAATTATGAAGAAGAGAAGAAGATCGTGATGGCATCCTTTGAGTTCCAAGACTACGTCCTCATTTGGTGGGAACAAGTCATTGAGCGCCGCGAGGCAAGAGGTGATCCACCCATCACTACTTGGGCACAAATGAAGGATGTCATGAGAGCACGCTTCGTGCCTACCTTCTACAACCGCGACCTCTTCAAGAAACTCCAACAACTCAAGCAAGGAACCAAGAGCGTTGAAGAATACTACAAAGAGATGGAGATTGCAATGATAAGAGCCAATGTGACGGAAGATGATGAGCAAACTATGGCATGTTTCTTGAATGGACTCAATCATCCTATCAAGAAGATCGCCGACTTCCAACCATACTCAAATCTAATCGAGCTCGTACACCAAGCTACCAAATCAGAACGCCAAGTGCAAGATGATTTCAAGTATGCCAAGTTCTCATCCAAGTCCTACGGCTTCTCCAATAACCAAGCTTCAACGACTCCAACACCGACTACAAGACCGTCTACTTCCAACATCGACAAGTCAACTTCCAAGAAAGCTTCGCCTACTACAAGCAACTTCAAGCTGAGAGCTTCATCATCATCAACCCCTACCGATGAGACCGTCAAGACGAGCTCCCTCAAGTGTTTCACTTGCGGAGGCCGAGGCCACAACTCCTATGAGTGCACCAACAAGCGCACCATGATCTTCAACGACGATGGCACTTATGATTCCATGAGCGATGGAGAAATGGAAGCCCTTGAGCAAGTCGCCATGCACCGCCAAGTGAACAATGAAGAAGAACAAGTCTTTTGTGATGAAGACTCAAGTCCCACACTTGTTGTCTCCATAGTCTTGACTCTCCAACATCACCAAGATGAAGACCAAAGATGCACCATATTCCACACCAAGGCCGGCATCAATGGACGATCCGTCAAGGTCATCATCGATGGAGGGACTTGTCACAATCTTGCAAGTGAAGAACTTTGCTCCAAGCTCCATTTTCCCAAGACGGAGCATCCACATCCATACAAAGTGCAATGGCTTAGTGACTCCGGCACTATCCAAGTTGAGCATCGAGTACAAGTCTCCTTCAAAATCAGCGCCTGCGAAGACACCTTGGAGTGCGACGTCATTCCAATGACCATTTGTCATCTTCTCCTTGGACGGCCATGGCAATTCGATAGAGGAGTCGTCCACAATGGTCGAACGAACCACTACATCTTCAAGATGAAGGGCAAGGAGTACGTCCTCCGTCCAATGTCGCCAAGTCAAGTGATCGCCGACAATCATGCCACCCATCGTGGAGATCATAGTGAGAGAGCGAGCCACCAAAAAGAGAGTGAGCGCCACAAGCCAAATTCGAGTGCCTCCACGATGAGAGAAAACAAGAACCTGGTTCTATTTGCCACCAAACGCGAGATGAGAGAAGTGTGTGAGAACCCATCTAGTGTCCTACACTACATCCTTGTGTGCAAGGACAATGCACCACAAACTAACACTTCTCACACTCTTCCTCTAGTGTTGTCTTCTCTTTTGCAGGAATTTCAAGATGTTTTCCCCGATGAGCTACCTCCGGGACTACCTCCACTTCGAGGCATTGAGCACCGCATCGACCTCATCCCCGGAGCACCGCTTCCGAACAAAGCTCCCTACCACGTCAACCCCGAAGAAACCAAAGAAATTCAAAGGCAAGTAAAGCATCTCATAGACCATGGACATGTGCGTGAAAGTTTGAGCCCTTGTGTCGTACCGGTCATTCTTGTGCCAAAACATGACGGTACCTTTCACATGTGCTCCGACCGTAGACCTATCAATGCTATCACCGTTCGCTATAGGTACCCCATTCCACGCCTAGATGATATGCTTGATGAGCTTAGCGGTGCCACTATATTTTCTAAAATTGATCTTAAAAGTGGTTACTATCAAATCTTCATACAAGAGGGTGATGAATGGAAAACCGCCGTCAAAACCAAGTTTGGTTTGTATGAGTGGTTAGTCATGCCTATGGGTCTCTCGGAAGCACCGGGCACTTTTATGCGCCTTATGAATCATGTCTTTCGCCCTTACATTGGTATATTTGTTGTGGTTTACTTCGATGACATTCTTGTGTTTAGCAAATCTATCCAAGAGCATGTCACCCATGTCCGCACCGTTTTGCAAACTCTTAGGAAAGAGCGTCTCTATGCTAATATGGAGAAATACCTTTTTGGTGTTGATAAGCTCGTTTTCTTGGGTTTTGTGGTCTCTTCTAAGGGTGTTCATGTAGATGAGTCCAAGATCAATGCTATTAACACTTGGCCGCAACCAACCAACTTGCATCAAGTTCGTAGTTTTCTTGGTCTTGCGGGTTTCTATCGTCGCTTTGTGAAGGATTTTAGCACCATTGCTTCGCCTTTGCATGCTTTGAGCAAGAAGAATGTGCCTTTTGTTTGGGGACCATCCCAAGATACCGCATTCAATGAACTTAAGAATTTGCTTACTCATGCCCCCGTGCTTGCTTTACCCAACTTCGACAAACCTTTTGAAATTCATTGCAATGCTAGTGGTAATGGCATAGGAGGTGTGTTAACGCAAGAGAAGCGCCCCATAGCTTACTTTAGTGAGGAACTTTCCGGAGCGCAACTCAATTATCCCATCTATGACAAAGAGCTATATGCTTTAGTCCGCGTTTTGCATGAATGGGAACACTACCTTCATCCCCATGAGTTTATCATTCATACCGATCATGAGACTCTCAAGTATCTTAAGGGACAAACTAAGTTGAACAAGCGTCATGCTAAATGGAGTGAATTTATTGAGTCTTTTCCCTATGTCATCAAGTACATTAAGGGTAAACTAAACATAGTAGCGGATGCTCTTTCCCGCATTTGCATGCTTGTCACGCAACTTGAGTTAGATGTCATTGGCTTCGAGCATATCAAAGACTTATATGAGCATGATACAACTTTTGCCATTCCTTATGCTAAGTGTTTGTCGAATGCATCTTGGGAATGCTATTACATCAAAGATGGCTACCTTATGAGAGCTAACAAACTTTGCATTCCCGAGTCCTTGCTTTGTTTGTTGCTTTTGCAGGAATCTCATGTAGGAGGCTTAATGGGACACTTCGGACGCGACAAGACGTTCTCCACGCTCTCGAAGAGCTACTTTTGGCCTAAGATGTTTCGGGATGTCAATCGTTTCACCAACCGGTGCTCTACAAGTCGCAAAGCTAAGTCCAAAGCTCAATCTCATGGTCTCTATATGCCTTTACCTATTCCATACCAACCTTGGGAAGACATTAGCATGGACTTTGTCCTTGGTTTGCCTAGAACTCGAAATGGGAAAGATTCTATATTTGTCGTTGTGGACCGTTTCTCAAAAATGGCACATTTTATTCCTTGCCACAAGATAGATGATGCTTCACATGTTGCTAATCTCTTTTGTTGGGAAATTTTGCGTCTCCATGGTGTGCCAAAAACCATCGTCTCGGACCGCGACGTCAAGTTCCTTAGCTACTTTTGGAAGACCCTATGCGCCAAGCTCGGAATCAAGCTACTCTTCTCCACGGCTTACCATCCTCAAACCGACGGCCAAACGGAGGTGACAAACCGCACACTCTCCGCTCTACTTCGAGTACTCATCAAGAAGAACATCAAGGAGTGGGAGGAGTGTCTACCCATCGCCGAGTTCGCCTACAACCGAGCAAGACACTCAACAACCGGCAAGTCCCCTTTCAAGGTCGTCTACGGATTCAACCCTTTGTCACCATTGGATATTCTACCTCTACCACTCCAAGAGCGAATCAATTTGGACGCAAGTGCAAGAGCGACCCATATCAAGAAGGTGCATGAAGATACAAGAAACACCATCGAGCGCCAAGTACAACGCCTTGCGACCAAGCTCAACGTCAACAAGCAACCTATGGTCTTAAACAATGGTGATCTCGTGTGGCTACACCTTCGCAAGGAGCGCTTTCCACAAGAACGCAAGTCTAAGCTTCGACCTCGAGCAGATGGACCCTTCAAGGTGCTCGCACGATACAATGACAACGCTTACAAGATCGACCTCCCGCGTGACAAATACAATGTGAGCGACATCTTCAACATCAAAGATCTCTCTCCTTTCCATGGTGATGAAGAACTCAATCCGAGGACGGATCTTCCCCAAGGGAGGGGAGATGATGCGGAGCATCCCAGGACCATCCCCATGGACGCCACCTCAACTATGCAAGCTCCAAGTGGACCAATGACAAGGGCTAGGGCACGTGCTATTCAATTCGAGGTGACATCACTCCTACTTGAGTTTTCTCCCTCTTCAAGTGAGGCATGGCTGCTGCCTAAGTCCGAGATACTATGTGTCATCAGGTACAACGCTCAAGACTCGGAGCCGAGGACTGTAGAAGAAGAGACATGCGTCAACACTCTGGACAGCCCGGAACTTCCGGCCAGAGGCTGGAACTTCCGGCCCCCGGACCTTCCGGCCAACCCGGAGCTTCCGGCCACCGATGACTTCGACCAGCCCAGGCGTGCCAACTCTCGGGTTAGCCCGGACCCCATCCCGGACCTTCCGGCGCCCGGAACCTCCGGCCTGCCCAGAGCTTCCGGCCCCCGGATGCCAGCACATCTCCACCCCGCCAACTCTTTGGTTAGGCCGGACCCTCCACGGAACCTCCGGTGCCCGGAACTTCCGGCCTAGCCCGGAACTTCTGGCCCTGCCTGCGCACAGCCACTTGGGCCGAGGCCTGTGTACCCTTTCGTCACCTAGACTATATATACTCTATCCCATACAACTTTATAGGGTTAGCGTTGGTTTAGCTCATACCCAGAGATAGAGCTTCGCTCATCCATCCAGATCTACTCCACGAGAGAGACTGCGGCCCCTCTTCGGAGAAGATCCACCTTGGATTCAAGACCTCCTTGCGGAGAAGATCCCTTTGTGGATTCAAGACCTCCTCACGGAGAAGAACCGGCTACCCTTTGTATCGTCCTTAGTTGTCCGTGGATTCATGTATCATTCTATGTACCCGAGGATCTAGCACATGTGTGACTTGTTCTTGTTAGTTGGAGTGTTCCTCTTGCATTTCCCCTTGTGTTTTCCCTCGTTTCCTTCCTCCTGTTCTTCGCGTTCTTCGTGGGATCCGCTCCTTTCCTGAAAGATCGGGCGATTAGGGTTCTACCCTACATCAATAAAGGAGGATACAAGATCCAAAGTCAACAACGGACGATACAAGAGGTAACAGTCTTCTCCGTGAGGAGGTCTTGATGAGATCGCCCAAGAGGGGGTCTTGATGATGTTCTCTGCAAGGAGGTCTTGAATCCAAAAGGATCTTCTCCGTAGAGGCCGCGGTCTCTCTCGTGGAGTAGATCCGACGTGGATGAGCAATGCTCTATCTCTTAAATGAGTTAAACCAATGCTAACCCTAGAAAGTAGGACGAGGTGGAGTATATATAGTCTAGGGGCGAAGGGGTACATGGGAGGCCGGACGTCCGGGCGTCGGGCCGGATGTCTGGGCATTCACGGAGGGCCGGATGTCCGGGCTGGTGAAGCTGGCCATGTTGCTCTCGGGTTCGGTGGTGTCTGAATATCCGGGCTGGCAGCCGGATTTCCGGGGGCTTGGGAAGGGCCGGATGTCTGGGGTCTGTAGCGTCCTGGTGGCTGAGCAGCTGTGGTGGGTGAAGCTCCAGGAGCCGGACGTCTGGGTCGTGGCCAGATGTCCGGGGCCTGGGAGGTGTACTTGACTCCTTCTGTTGGTTCTCTTCATCCGTGAACTTGGGGACTTGTACATCTTCATGTGCATCTTCGGGAGGGTCCTCTTGATACATAATCATGCACAACAACTCAGACTTAGGTAGTAGCCATGTCTCATGCATAGAAAGTGGAAGTTCAGAGAGGAGTGAGTTCACCTTATCTTCGATAGCCTTGGCTCGGGCTCTTGTCATTGGTCCAAGTGGTGTCGTTGGAGGTGTAGGTGCGTCCATGGGGATGATCGTGGGATGCTCCACATCATCTCCCCTCCCTTGGGGAAGATCTGTCCTCGGATCGAAATCCTCATCACCATGGTAGGGCGAGAGATCCTTGACGTTGAAGATGTCGCTCATGAAGTACTTGTCGTGTGGAATGTCGATCTTGTAGGCGTTGTCGTTGTAGCGTGCAAGCACCTTGAAGGGTTCGTCCGCTCGTGGTCGAAGTTTGGACTTGCGTTCTTGGGGAAAGCGGTCCTTTAGAAGGTGTAGCCACACAAGATCTCCAATGTTGAATACCATAGGTTGCTTGTTAAAGTTGAGCTTGGTCGCAAGGCGTAGAACTTGGCGCTCGATGGTGTGTCTTGTATCTTCATGCACCTTCTTGAGATGTGTCACTCATGCACTTGCGTCCAAATTAATGCGCTCTTGGAGTGGTAGAGGAAGAATGTCCAACGGTGATAATGGGTTGAATCCATAGACGACCTCGAAGGGGGACTTGCCGGTTGTTGAGTGTCTTGCTCGGTTGTAGGCGAACTCGGCGATAGGTCGACACTCCTCCCACTCCCTGATGTTCTTCTTGATGAGTACTCGAAGTAGAGCGGAGAGTGTGAGGTTGGTCACCTCCATTTGGCCGTTGGTTTGTGGATGATATGTCGTGGAGAAGAGTAGCTTGATTCCGAGCTTGGCGCATAGGGTCTTCCAAAAGTAGCTAAGGAACTTGACGTCGCGGTCCGAGACGATCGTCTTTGGCACTCCGTGTAGACGCAATATTTCCCTACAAAAGAGATTAGCAACATCACTACAAAAAAGACACATCTGTGACATTTTGGGCCGAATGAAAAAAAATTATGTCATACATATGACACTTCTATGATGATAATTGTGACAAAACCCGGTATCATCATAGATGTGGTGGGCTCCTACTTATGTGACAAAAAATCATGACAGAAAATGGGATTTTCGTCCTGGGCGGGCCGAAGACGCAGCTGCATGACATTCTTTGGGCCGTCCATGATGGAAAAAACCATGGTAGAAGCGAGGAGGGATTTCGGGGAGTTCCCGATTACGGTGGGAGGTCGTGGGCCGAGCGATGCGCGTTTCTCTCATACATGTACGCGCATGTGTGCGAGGCATTGGCTCTAACTAAACCCGAGCGAGGCGTTGGGCTCTAACTGAACCCAAGCGATTGCACTGCAAGCTACACGTTACTGAACCCGAGCGATCGATCGATGGCTGTTAACTGAACCCGATTGAGCGATTCCTTTGCTACTGCTGCTAACTGAAGCCAATCGATGCTGCCTCTGGGATGAACAGTGAGCATTGCGGGGGGGTTTGGATGAACAGTGAGCAGTGGCGTTGCCTCTGGATGAACACGACCCCATGGTGTGGTGGAGGGCTGGATGAACAGTAGATGGTGGAGGGGTGCACGTGGAGGGGTGGTTGAACAGGACCCCGTGGTGTGGAGGGTTGGATGAACAGTAGACGGTGGAGGGGTGCCCGTGGAGGGGTGGTTGAACAGTAGCCAGTGGAGTAGCGCGCGGTGGAGGCTGGATGAATAGGAGCCCGTGGAGGCTGGAGGAGGTCGACGGTAGCCCGTGGAGGCTGGAGGAGGTCGACGGTGGAGATGAACAGTATCCCATGGAGTCCCATTTTGCGGTACGCCAGACCCCTCCCGATGAACAAGACCCCCGTTTAGACCGTAGCGCTCCAACACAAGTCCGTTTCGTCTGTTTTGCGGTACGCCACACCCCTCCCGATGAACAGGACCCCCGTTTCGACCGTAGGAGGTTCCGTTTCGTCCGTTTTGTGGTATGCCACACCCCTCCCGATCAACAGGACACCCGTTTCGACCGTAGGAGGTCCATTTCCTCCGTTTTGCGGTACGCCAGACCCCTCCCGATCAACAGGACCCCGTTCCGAACGTAGGAGGTCTGTTTCCTCCGTTGTGCGGTACGCCAGGCCTCGTTTCCATCGCCTGTTCCATCCAAGCCCTCCCGATGAACACGACCACGCATTCCGTTCCGACCCAACCAGTTGGCTCCCACGCGTTCCGTTGCCTCCCGATGAACACGACGCATTCCATTGCCTCCCCATGAACACGATGACGACGCTGTTTCTTCATTCCGACCCAGCCATGTACACGAGCCCTAGCCGTACGTATGCGCGAGTAGGCGTTCGAGACCCCGCCCGTATGTACACATATGTGGCCATATTTTCTTTCTTGTACCCTGGCCGTTGTACGTATGTGTACATGCTACGTGCACGCCTCTACTACGACACGTACTCGCCTCTACTGCGACACGTGCGCACCTCTACATCCACCAGTATATATGTATGCACACGTTCGCGACCAGAATGACAACGCTACGTACGCTTCGACCAGGTGGGCCCCAACTGTCAGCCACTTTCTTGCCTGCGAAGATGTAGCTGGTGGGTCCTAGCAGTCAAGGGGCGAATCATTTCTTTTGCCCGGACGCACTTCCTTGCGTGCGAAGATGTAGCTGGTGGGTCCCAGCAGTCAGGGGGAAACGTTTTTTTTGCGAAATACAGTGGCCCATCCTGTGCGTCCCAGCTGTCAGGTGGAGGAATCATTATTTTCCGCGTAATAAGAGGCACTTCCTTGCTGCGGCCGTGGACCCAGCTGTCAGCCTCTCCACGTACAGTCCACGTCCGATGGAAGTCATTCCTTGACCACGTTGACCACGCCGTGCCGAGAGCACCAGGGCGGTGGACGACGGCGAGACCTAGGAAGGGGACAACGGGGAGCCGGGGAAGACGTGGCAGTGGAAGCCCGCGCGGAGAGGAGTACGAGGGTTCACTGGTTCAGCTGCGGTGTGAGGCTGCCGTCACCGCTGGGCCTGGCCAGAAGTGGGAATAGTAGGGGGCGGTGAGGCCTCCGCGGCAGCACAGCCGACCATGGGAGGCAGGAGCATGCGGCACGACCGACGCTGCTTTGGGCGGCTGGAGCAAGAAGACCAGAGGTTGAAGAAGCACTACGGCCGTTGGATGGACATCGTACGATCACTGCAACTAGAATCGTTTATATTGACTAAGTTGACAAAGCCCTTGGTACGCGTCAACTTAGTAGGCCCACAGCTCGGATTTGGGGGAGAACATATAGCCCATTTGCGATTTGTAAGAATGTACAACCCATTTTTTAATTCTAATGGAATTTACTACAGCCCATTTACAGTTTGTTAAAAGTACAGCCCAACTTCTAGCTAGGACAACGATTAATAATTTCAAACAACCGCTCAAAACAGAATTCAAAAAAATTCCCACATTTTGATGGGATCCGAAATATTTTTATCCGAAATTTCTAGTCAGGTCAAATATAATTTCAAAATAAAGTTGTATTACGTTAAAATCCAATGAAATATTGCGCGCGCAACAAGTAATGAAATTAAAATTTTCAAATTCCAAAAATAATATATTTTTCAAACTAATTACGTGTTTGGTGCATAGTAATTGTCCAGTTATTATAATTGCATCCCATTTATTATTTCTTAAAGTCCATTTTCTTGTTAAGCCTAATGCATACCTCCTAGGAAAGTTTGCAGCCCAGCGGGGCGGAGAATAACAAGTTGACCCGGATATTGTCTACAACTGTCGGCCCAGTTGCATTGCTAATGTTGAAAAAAAGCCTCTGTAGTACAGTACAACCTAACATGGTTACTCAGCCCACATTCAGCGATGCCGAAAAGGCCCAAACAAGGCTTCTGTACAACTTTTTGAAGTCACTGAGCACAACTAATAACTTAAGAAAAAAGTTAGATTATAATGGAACCTAATTAAAAGCTGTCACGAGCAAATAAATAATTCAACGGGTCCCACTTCTGCGTCTGTGCGTGTGTGTGCATGTGTGTGTGAGAGAGAGAGAGAGATAGAGAGAGAGACCCATCGGTCAATGCTCGTAAATACATCTTTGAGCCATATGCATTGCTGATGCTCAGTAAAAACTTATATAGTTGACACAATCATATAGAACATCATAGCACACTGAACTTGCATACAAAAATTTCACGCAGGCGGCACAATCAGGATGGAAGCAGCGGATCACTACGGGAAGGGCTATGTTGAAACCAACGAAGTCGTACATAACGGTTCATCGTCTTTATCAATGATGGGGAAATATCTTGAATGTTGTGCAAAGAAAACAGATAGACAACACAATAAGTTCTGCTAGCACATTAAGTTTACGTACAACCCTTTCTAAAAAAAGTTCAGGTACAAAATTAGAATAGGTCACAATCAAATGTACTGGCATATCAGTGCTTCACACCCATAGCTCAGATTTAACTAATACTCCCTCCGTCCGGGAAAAGTTGTCCATGGGGCAGTGTATTTGTTTTTTTGCAAAAAAACCACATAGTTTTAAACACGTCACAAAGAAGTCCATCTCCTTCCTTCCTCCTCCCTCGTCGCCCGCACCTTGCAGCCATCACCGGCTACCCACATGCGCCGCCGCCCGCCTGGATCTGTGCCACGACCAACACCAGAACCGTGTCCCAGCCCGCGACCAACAACAGCGCCGCTGCCCTCTTGCACCTATGCCGCGGCTTACCACCTGCACCGCCCACCGTGAAGGCGACCTGCGCCGGCGCCCTCCTCGAGCTACGCTGCCGGCCCCGTTGAAGGTCGCCGCCCACGTTCGCCCACCTTCGCCGCCCACCTGCGCCTCTGATTTCGTCCGCTTCATCCGCCGGCACCATGGACAATTCCGGCCACTCCCGCCTCTCATGCTGCTACTGGTGGACGATGTCGGCGCCGTGGACCTCTGATGCTACTTTTGCCTTTTCCCCTGCCTCGCCTCTGCTGCCACTCCCGCCTGTGCTGGTGAGTCTGCCCCGCCCGCCTCTGCTACTGCTACTGTTCAATTTGTTGTTGTGAGTCTGAATTTGCTGTTCTCGGTACAGGCGGAGAAAATTCAGTCAGGGGATACAAAGCTAGAGAAATAATCCAGGACAAAGGTTGTACACTCCTGCTAAAGGATTAACATATTATAGTGAAAATTTAGTTCGATGCCATCAAATTTATTGAGTAATACTCTTGGCATTCTTGGAGATCTGCTAGTTTTTGGAAGTTTTTCTTGCTACAGTTAACTAAAAATGTTCAGTGTTCCAATACTGTAGAGAAACTATAGTTCCTGTAATTCAGTTATGACTCCTTTACTGAAACTGTAGTGTTTGCTAAAACTGAGATGTAAACTAAAGGAGTTTGTGATTTGCAGAAGCTGTAGCATACTCCAACAAGTGATAAATGCACTCAAAAGTTCACTGAGAAAATGCAGAGGCTGCTCACTTGTTACTGAAAGTTTTCTGGAGTGATAAATGCACGCAAAAGAAGTTCAGTTAACTGTTACTGTTGCTGTATGAATTCCAACCAGGTCAATTTGTTGTCAATTACTCTGTAATACTCAACCAGGTTTATGCAAAATGAAGATCAACCATGTTTTGATTTTTGGATTTATTTGAATCATTTGAATTTATTTGCTTTATTTGGATTTATACACCATTTGTCCAATTGCAAACATACCTAAAGTTTCCAATTGTCCAATTTCAGTCATTCATTTTACAGAGAGCTAAGCATAGCCATGACTCTTCCCTAAATATTCCTGTAGAATCAATTCAAGCAGCACAAAACTGAAAACTGCCACAACCCCTTAACTAAGAGTTGATAAAAACATGTCCCTAAAATTGGAATTATTTGAATTGGCTAGGTTTATTCTTCTTCATATACAGAAAAAAAGATGAATATTGTTCGTCTACTAGTTACTTCAAATTTATAACTGAATAAACACTTGTCATCTTCAGTAAACACTTGTAAATCTAGAGTGGTTTTAAACTTAGAATGCACCAAGTATTAATATCCTTTGCCAGGCTACACACCATCTACTTGGAGTAGACAGCAAGATTCACAAAGACATGCACGCTTCAATAGACTTGTGAATGCTAGCAAAGTGATAAGTAAAAACTTGGATGTTCTCAGAAATATAGCACCAGAGGACATTAAATGAACTGGCCTGTATGCTAAAGGCAAGGAAATGCCACCTTCTTTTCTTCTTCGAGTGGTTGATGAACTGGCCTGTATGCTGCAGCTACACATAGGTTCTGCAGAAAATGCACCAAAAGAGTTACACACAGGTGAAGTAAGTGGAAAGCAACATTTAATCTCCACTTCTTTTCTTTTGGTAGTGAAATTCAATCTGAATTTTGTAAGCACAGAAAATGCACCAATACTGCACATTTATTCCCACCTCCACCACCAACTTGTCAGTTTCGATAGTGTGTGTATGGAGTAGTTTTGACGTTAGTATAATTGTGCATCATGTAAACATTATGAGAATGATTAAGGGTTCAGCAATCAGATTATAATTATGACCAGAACAGAGGAACAAATATCTTGATTAGTTTTATGTAAAAAAATCAGAAATGGAGTTACTCACTTGAAGTTACTATAGTTACTCACTTGAACTTACTGTAGTAGTGGCCAAAATTCAGAAAAGTTACTAAACAACAGAAGTAGTGGCCAAAATTCAAAGTACTAAAAAGATTCTACACTAAATATACAGTGTTATCCATGTTCTGTATCCAAGACATTTGAATTATTCAGAGACGGATAATGCAAACTAAAAAGTGTTACGCAAACTGAAAACTGATCAATGTTCTGTATCCAGGACACTAATTTTTGACATTTGAAGCTACATTTCAATTGTTATGCCTCTGTCAATTATTGAATTATTCAGAATATTTAAATTATTCAGAGATCCATGTTCTATATCCAGGATAATGCAAACTGACAAGTGTTAAAAAGACCATGTGTTTTTTGGGGTCAAAATCTACATGTAAAACTGAAAAGTGAAAATAAAAATGGAGAATGTTGTGTCTCCCACTCACGCGCTCAAAAAAAACTACGACACATTTTTTGTCTGTTTGCATAGGTCCCACCTATCAGGAAGGATGGGCACGTACACGAACAGGTACGACTCATCAGTCTACCCGCATAGCCTTTTCGTTTAGTCTACCTAGCCGTCTAATCAACTGCCTGCACGCCACTTCTCCCATTTACTTCTCCATCGTGAACCGATTCTCCTCGGCTTCTTCACCTCCCCTTTGTCTTCATTTGCATCCAAACCCCACCGCGTTCACATTGTTTTAACCTTTTTAAATAATCATCTACTACTTCAGTTAGACTAGCCATCTAATCCTAATTCTCCAAACCATAGCTCTCCGTTCTAGCGGTTCCAAATGGCAGAAGAGATCGAGATGCAGGTTTTTAGCGTCCAACATGTCCTCGTCGAAGGCTCGATGCGCATAGTTGCCACCATCACCGTCCACCCAAGGGTTGTTCGGTAGTGGATCAACAATGTATCCAACTCCCTCAAAAAGGTAGAGACGAGGGTCATCGGTCTCGACACAGAGTACACGGAGCGTGCCCCTGGGAAGATCCAGTGCGCCGCCGTCCTTCAGATGTGCCACGAAGATGATGTTTTGGTGTACCACATCATACACTCGCCCTCCATACCACGTGAGCTTCACGATTTCTTGTCTCGGGAGGATGTATACTTCTGTGGGGCAGCCATCGAAGGGGACAAACAGAAGCTAAAGTCATACAACCTTGATTTGAAAAGCATCGCTGACCTACAAACCAGAATCAAAATTCCTGTAGAAGATTGTGATAAACAGACACCATCCCTATTCGAAGTAGCAAATTTTGTGCTCGGTATAAATCTTCAGAAGGGTGACGAGACGGTGGCATTAAGGTCGCCTGGATGGGTGAATTATCCCTTGATGTACGAGCGGATAAAATATGTTCCCTCGATGCCCGTGTGAGTTTCGAGATAGTTGCAAGGTCCAAAGAGCTTGTTGCGAAGCCGTCAAGAAGAAGAAGAAGAAGAAGAAGAAGAAGAAGAAGAAGAAGAAGAAGAAGAAGAAGAAGAAGAAGAAGAAGAAGAAGAAGAAGAAGAAGAAGAAAAGGCTGCGCCAGCAGGAGGGCATTATTGATGGATGAACTATTTCATGTCTTGTAAAAAAATTATTCCCTCTCGGTGTATATTGATATAGATGGACTATTTCGATGGTGTGCATGTCTTTGGAACAGAGTAGTAGCGTGGGTCTACTTGACTATAAGGAACTATTTATCTGCATATATAGAAGAAGAAGAAGAAGAAGAAGAAGAAGAAGAAGAAGAAGAAGAAGAAGAAGAAGAAGAAGAAGAAGAAGAAGAAGAAGAAGAAGAAAAGGCTGCACCAGCAGGAGGGCATTATTGATGGATGAACTATTTCCTGTCTTGTAAAAAAATTATTCCCTCTCGGTGTATATTGATATAGATGGACTATTTTGATAGTGTGCATGTCTGTGGAACAGAGTAGTAGCGTGGGTCTGCTTGACTATAAGGAACTATTTATCCGCATATATAGCTTTCTCTGCTACTCCTTCCAGTGATCGGTATGCAGTGCATGTGTCCGTAGACATGACAGCTTGTGTGCATGACATGTGGGCCACCTAAAATGCGGCGAGCATCAAGTTTCTACCACAGCCACTCGTGATTCCCACGACGCCGCTCGAACCCATGAAACGACACGTCCCCCGACCTGCTGCTCACCCCTCTTGGCCCCACTGCCCCTCTGCCTACAGGTGCATTACATGTGGACCAGTCACCTATTAGGTCCACATGTTATTGACTCAAAGGTAGGTGTAGTAAGGCGCTGAAGCTCAGTCCCGACGGCCCTGAGAGGGAAATGTAACTCCTGCGCCAGGGCTTGTGGTGCTCCCGCAGCACGAACTCGTGCCAAACTCGAGATTTGTTTCTTTACTATACATGCACGCAATGATTTAATGGACATTGTAATGTCAACATGTGATGGGGAGCTCTAAATTTGAATTTGAAACTTATAAAACGAAAAGATTCAAAACAAATAAACTGGGAGAGAGGGAGTATATCGTAGGATGTGTCCCATACAAAATAAGTCCCCTGGTTTTTTACCGCGAAGATGCGGTTAGAAAGGAGCACAGCATCTTCCTACTCGTACGGCAACAAATCGGCCGCAGACAGCATGGTCCGCCTTTGACCGCCATGTGCAAGGTTCGTGCTATCTTATTCAATCTCACCGTGGTTCCATCATACCAATTCATGTGGTGGCCCGTTGCATGGCTGATCCCAATGTTGGACAAAGGTTCTACGGGAACGGTGTCACCGTTGTAAATGTTGTGCAAATTGATGTTGGTACCCTCCTGTACATATGCAAGCCAATCTCCACTCGCACCGAGCCTAACCTCTGAAACAGTGGGCAGGGGGAGAATTAGGAAATGGACACGGAAGTAGTCTTTAGAATGCATTTACTATGTGATCAAACTCATCTTACCTGCTCATCGGAGGAAATCCATGTGCCCCTCAATGTCGGCATCTCAAGGGGCGTCAACTTGCAACTACGGCCACGCCGCACTGGAGAGACCCCCAAGGAAACATCCTCGTGTGTTCCATGGAACATCAAGATGCATTTGTATGAGTAGTTTATCTTGTGAGAGAAAAGGATGAATGAGGGAAGGCCTCTAGAGATAGAGATGGACACTAGTACTACCAGTGTGCTAGCCCATCCGTTGCAATGGATCCAAAGTAGTAGAATAATACTTGTTCACGTGCTTGAAATATAAACACTCTAGTTTTGATATACCTGTGTCAGCAGACATGACAGCTTGTCCATGGAAGTTGAACCACGGCGACCATCACGTTTCTTGTTTCTACCACTGCCACACCGACACGCGATTCCCACGATGCCGCTCCAACCCACGGCACGACGTCCCCCGACGTGGACATGCATCCTCTGACGTGGCTATCACTGCCTTGCCCTGCCTTTCCTTCACTGACAGGTGGGACCCACGCTTATGGGTCCCACATGTCAGTGACAGAATGGTAGGATTGTTCGCGTCAGGGGATCCTCATCCCCCCGACATGCCCCTCATCCCTCTCGGCCCCACCGCTCCTCTGCCTTTGTGTGCATGACATGCGGGCCAGCTGAACTGCGACGACCATCAACTTTCTACCACAGACACACCCGATTGGACGTGGTTTGCCTGCTCCGCTGCTGTGCTCCGATCTGTACTCCCGCACCATCGAATTTTCATCCAGCGGATGTGACACATTTCGTCCCGGGCATCAATCCTCAGCTGGAGTACTTATGTACTCCCTCCGGTCCTTTTTACTCTGCACATTGAATTTGCCGAAAGTTAAACTTTGCTAAGTTTGACCAAATTTATATTAGAAATTATTAGCATCTATAATATCTAATAAATATAATATGAAAATATATTCCAAGATGAATCTAATGATATTGGTGTTGTTATGTGAATGTCTATAATTTTTTATATAAACTTGGTCAAAGTTGGATGAGATTGACTTCGGAAAAACCTAGTATGCAGAGTAAAAAGGACCGGAGGGAGTACTACAGGTAGTACCCGCCGGTGTGGCCATCTACGCCTCGTAACACCCCGACGCCCAGCTGTGGCACCCTCGCCACGACCACGCCACCATCGGCCGGTTCATCTCGAACGAGTGAGTCGCGAACCACGCCACCACCATGAGAATGACATGTGGGCCAGCCGCATTTAAGGTCTGCATGTGATTGACTCATAGGTCGGGCACTAAGCCACTGAAGTTCCATCTCGTGGGCCCCGAGAGGGAAATGTAACTCCTGCGGTAGGCCTTGTGGTGCTCCCGCAGTACGAGCTCATGCCAAAACTGGAATTTTTTTTCTTACTACTACCAACTAGTACTAGTAAGGTACACGTGCATTGCACGCATGAGATTCTGGTGGTTTGTGCATTATGCTTCTACATGTGGAGCTTTTTGGATTCTAACATGTGGCAAAATCAGGTGGAATGTAAGGTTAGGCAAGTTTGATTAACTTAGGTGAGTGTTTGGTTCAAGCCACACCTTAGGGAAGCCACACTAAGGCCCCACATGACATACACACACAAAATGTGGCAAGATTCCCTTAGGCTTGCCAACTTGTTTCTCTCGTTTTGAAGAACTAATAACTTTGCCTAAGCTTAGTTGTGGCAAAGTTAGTCATGAATTAATTTCAACCATGGAGTCTTCTAGATTATACATGTGGCAGAATCTGGTGGATGATATACAACGGCCAGTAGTGCTCGGATTTGCTATCTTTGTACCGGCGGATTGGCTTCATCCAACGACCAACTTTCAAAGTTTTTCACACACTATATAGGGGGTATAGATAAAGATGTGCCGGTCCGTTGCAATGGGTCCAAAGTATATATATCTATTTAGTGGAGTGCACTCTAAACACATTATCTATTTATTTTTCTCTAACCTTCTGTAGCCATGCAACCAAGCCACATAAGCTTCATGGGTGCCCCCCACATCATATTATTCATACTACGTTGATACTAGTTGTATAGTGGTAGTACTAGTAATATAGTATTAGGAGTACAAAATTGGTACTAGTAGTAGTACTAGTACGGAATGCTCCTACTCTATCAACGAGCCCCGTCTGACACCAAATTTCTTGGCTTCCGTGCTATAGCTAGATCTTCCCCTCATTTCTGTTTTCCAACCCGGCGGCGGGCGGGGTGTCGGTTTGCTCAACGGAGGTCCCACATGAAAGTGAAAATGTTAGGCAACACGCCTTCCCTAAGCTATGTGTCATGCCGGATGGGCCGTGTTGTACTCCTGATTCCCGGGCGTGTGGGGGTGCAACGCGAACGCAGCAAGCCTTTTCCTTTTACCAGCAATGTGCCCATGCATTGCGACGGATCCAAAGTAGTAGAATAGTAGTATTTGTTCACAAACTTGAAAGAAATCACTATTGTTTTGATATACTCCTAATATATTACTCCCTCCGTACCTAAATATTTGTCTTTTTTAAGATTTCAAATGGACTATCACATACGAATTATATAGACATATTCTAGTGTTTCTAGCAAGATGCCCGCGCGTTGCACGAAGTTGATGGAAAAGGTAAGAACAACTTATAAATTGACGGATGGAGTACTAGTTACAGTGATGCATATAATTAAGCAAAGGGATCGCACATGTCGGTATTGACTGGAACGAGAATGCAACAGCACAATAAGAATTAAGGCCACGATGATGCGATCGCAGTGGTGGTTACAGAAGGCAAGAAGAAAGATGGATCCACGAACGTACGACCTCCTCCTCCTCAACTTAGTGCGTCGGGCCACCGACCGGCGGCTAAGGAGCGGCGGCTTTTTGTGGCGAGGTCGAGGTGCTTCTCAGCAAAGGCATCCAAGCCTTCCAGCCGGTTGAGGAAGGCCAACGTCGTAGCGTCCTCACTGGCCTTGTAGATACCTATGTACACGATTTCCTCGTACATGTGGATGTGTAGGTCGACGAATTCTTGTAGGGCGAGGCGCCTTGCGGCGAGCGCGACCTCTAGGTGGACATTCTTCGTGGCGTCGGCGGGCAGTCGCAGGGCCACCAGTGCTTGAAAGAGGTTCCAGCCATGGAGGCTGATTAGGGTGGCAGGCAATGAGGAGCCCGGGCATGCAGGCTTGAGGAGTACGGCGATGTCGTCCGCGAGCTTCTTGAGGACGGTGAACTTGTTGCTGGTGGCAACGATCATCTGGTCCAACTGAGATTCGTAGTTGGCGTCGAAGGCGGCCATCCACCAGCTGGTCTCCAACACCGTCTGGAGACGATCCTCGGCGCCATGCCGCAGGAAGGCATCATGGACCATCTGGTGCAGCCGCTGGCCGCTTACGAGCATCGCCGCCATGGGTCTGGAGTGAGCTCTTTTGCGCTTACTGTATGTGCTTAGGCAAATGCTTAGGTGCGTACGATGCGGTAGATGCATTGGAATGGAGGGGCGCCTTTATATGAGGGCAATGAGGGCAAGCTGCGTTGCATTCACATCGTGCAGCCTCTTTTCCCGGACCTCCTCCCATTACTTCCCTCATACATTAATTGAAGGAGGATGCATTGGCCGTTCAACATATCGGGAACCGCTACTCCCTCCCTCGTCTGCATTAAAGCCGTATCGGGAACTGCACCGCCCGCTGTCAAATTGAATACTCCCTCCGTCTAGGTGAGTATTAAGTCATCTTACGAAAACCAAATAGTAAACACATAGGCGTGGTGCATTAACTCTCACGTTGTTTCTTATTTTTTGACATAAATAGAGGAATCAACCAAGCAGAGATGTGGGGCTTGTATGCTTTTAATGACTTGAGACTATCAAACATGACATGCAGTGGTCAGTTCATTGCACAAGAACAAATACAACCCATGTTAGCACACACGCATCTTATATAGCATCACATCCAATGGCTATAAAAGATGAATGAGACCAAATTATATCTCATCTAGATGAGTTCTAGCAAAATTGTATTAAAAATACTTAGTACTCCTGCGCCATGTATCATATATTAGTATCATGTAGTACTTTGTTTATTTATGAGGTATCTAGATGGCACTGTACCGCCAAGAAAAGAGGATAACATCAAAATTATGGACTACTTTTTTGAGTATGTTGGTAAGGTCCGGACATAGTTACTTGTTGAAATCTCTAAAAAGACAAATACTCCCTCTGTCCGGAAATACTTGTCATCAAAATGGATAAAAGGAAATGTATCTAGACGTATTTTAGTTTTAGATACATCTCTTTTTATCCATTTTGATGACAAGTATTTTCGGATCGAGGGAGTAGAAAACAGAGTTGGTGATGATGGTGTGCGTGCCATCCTGCAATATAGGCCGTTGGATTTATATCTAACGGATAGGAAAGAAACTATGGCAATTTTGCAAAAATATACCCACACGTCTCTCCATGTTCGCAAATAAGGCCTTCCCTCGTTCAACCTTTTCTCTCACAAGATAAACTACTCATACAAATGCATCTTGAGGTGTCCATAGAATCGAAGAGAGGGATGATGATGTGTGTGTGTGCGCGCGCGATCGATAAAGAGTGCCATCGAATTTGTGTGTGCCCACGTCAAATATATAGAGTGGCTGGCCTACTGGAACGTGAGATGGGACATGTGCAGTTTGTCTCTGTGGCATGGATACCTACCTGCAGCGCTCGACTATCGGTGTGTGGTGGGGGAAGAGGGAGGCCCAATTAACTATAGAGGTACAATGGCTGGTATATGTGTGGAGGAGGAGAGAGGTCTACCTCATGTATTAAGGAGATCGATCTGCCTCGTGTATTAAGGGAGATCGATCGGCATCCATGCATATGTGCAGGAGAGGAATAAGGTTGGGAAAGAGACAGAGCTAGAGTGTTGGAGGGGGTGGTAGTGGAGTTGCTTCTAACAAATGGTGGGATAGGCTTGCTAGACAAACGGAGGGCACGCCCGCAATATCAATAAGAGACGGGTCAGGAGGAATGCACGAATGATGAGGGGGGACGACGTGGTTGTGGTAAGCAGACGTAACTACATAGGAAGATCAATCGCCCTTTGTTAGAGAAAGGAGAGACATAACTTGTGAGGTATGTCGATCGATGGGGGGGTAGTTAAAGTCGATCTAGGTATATGTTGGGAGATTGATCGGTATACATGCATGTGTGTGTTAGAAGCAAATGAGGCACGAGGAGAAGGATAGAGAGAGAGGGATGCATGTAGGAGGTGGTACGAGAGGCATACTATATCGAGGGGGGAGGAGTGTGCGAGTACAAGAACGATGAAAAGAGTGGTGGGAGTGAGGCATGGACGGTGACAAGAGAACAGGGGAAGCTTGTGTTTGTGCTAGGCACACTTGGCTAGAGAGGCGTATCGATCGATGTGTGCCGTAAAGAAGGAGCTGGGGGGCCTAAACACACCATGGGTGAATGACCTAAAGTGAAAAGACGAATTTGCGCGATGGAGCTAGAGAATGCTGAGGGAGGGTGAGAGGGATGCGGGTGTGTGCATGCACAAGAGAAAGTTAGCGCTAGCTACGAAGATAAGAGGGTTGTGTGGGTGTAAAAGACGACTAGATATCATATATACTTCATTATAAAAAGCGAATTCGGATATTTGAAGAATTTATCATAGTGTTTCAAACTGACGCATGTGTGAATATATATGACGGTAATACACATGGTGTGGTTATGAACATGTTATACTACATTTAATATATTTTATCTCTACTCTTATAAAAAAACGGAGTTGTTGATGATGGTGTGCCTGCCATCCTGCATTATAGGCCGTCCAATTTATATCTGGTGGATAGCAAGGAAACTATGATGGTTGAAGTTGGCAACAATCATGATTGTAGATTCTTATTGAAATAGAGAAACGAATTCAAATTTAGTTCGAATTTCAGCGGTAGTATAGACATTTGGAATGCACTAAAATGTTGGTATGAGTAGGTTACATGCATTATACAGCAAGCAAAAAAATTTAATCGGACATAACATGGATTCATACTCCCTCCTTCCATCTATATAGGGCGTAATGAGATTTTTAAGACCGCCTTTGACTATTGACAAGATTAATAGTACATGACATGCACAATGTCAAAATTATATCATTGAAAGAACCTTCACTGACGAATTTAACAGTGTGCTTTGTGTAAGTTGCATGTCATATATCATTGCTCTAATATTTGGTCAAAGTTAGCATAGAAAAACGCATTAGGCCCTATATAGATGGAAGGAGGGAGTAGTTTTGAATAGCATTTGTATAGTAAAACGGGGCAAGACTCTCTCTTTGTGTGGTGTGAATAGTTTTATTTTTTTCGTTTTCTTTTTGGTTGAGGGAAGTGCGAATTGATTTGGTACGTACAAGTACAATATTACTACGCATTAGGCATGTCCCTAAAATTCAACCCGCGTCTTGTTATATCCCGAAAATCCAGATATCGTGCTCCCAAAACTGGCGCCTTCACAACCCGCGCCTTGCTATCCCGAAATTACAACGCGCGCGAAAACTCCCTCCAGCTGCCAAATCCTAACACGCGAAATCCCCCTTCTAACCCTAAGCCGAAAGGGCCGCTAGTTCAAATCGGTGGGGGGTACTTTTGTAACACACCCTACATTTTGGACAAGCGTGTCCCTAAGTCATGCTTCACCCCTCCCATCGGCCCCTTTTCGCCATTCGAAATCCCAGGCCGCCATAACCTCTCCGCTCCAGCCGCGAAACCCCACCCTCCTCCGTCCGCCACATCACCGCTGCCCAGTCGGAGCCTCTTCCCCGATGATGTCGTCCACCACAACAGCTGGACGTCCCTCGTCCACCTCCCCGGATGAGGATCCGTCGTCCATCTCGCCGTCCCACCGGTTCAGCCGCCCCGTCCTCCATCTCCAAGGAGTTGCTCCGACGATCGCCTCGTCTAACGCGGCTGCTCCATCCCCACAGCGCCGCCTTAACCTCAGCATCCTCACCGACTCCTCGGACGAAGCCGAGGCCTACTCGGCGCCACCAAAGAGGTTGTGCACTCATCGCCTCGCACCTTCTCCTTAACTTGACCTCCCAGCGCTGACGGTGCTCCATCCGCACCCCCAAGGAGCGGCTACCTTGAAGCCGGCGCCGTGGGCGACATCTCCACGGCGGCTTTCCCCCAGTGCGAGGCCCCTTCGGCGGCGGCATCCATACCAGCCGGATCTTCTGCTGCTGCTCTGGCTCTCGCTCGCTTGCGCTGCTGCTGCTGCTCCAGCTCTCGCTCGATCGCTCGCTCGCCCAGCTGCTGCTGCTGCTCTCCCCCTCGCTCGTGCTGCTGCTCTGCTCTGATTAAGCCACATTTTAGTCGACTAACTCGACTTTTGGGTCAGTCGATTTTCAGGGGTTGGGGGGGCTCGTCGGAGTTAAGGAAGAACCACCCGCAGCGGGGACGGGGGCTCGCCGGAGTTAAGGAAGAACCACCCACAGCGGGGACGGGGGCTCGCCGGAGAGGTACCCCACTATCTATCTTAGGGTTCAAGGTGGGGGCGGGGGGCCTAGAGGGCTGGCCGGGGCGGCGGTGGCGAGTTGTTTCGGGGCGGCGAGGCGGCGCTGGGGCCGGCGGCGAGGCTGCTGGTGGCTGGCAGCTCAGGGGGTGCAGGTTGAAGATGAACTGCAGGCCCTCCCTAAACTACATGTCAAGTGCCTCTCTGCTACCATTCCATTCAGTTTCGACAGTAGCATTCAGATTCCACAGTAAATTTCAGTTTCGACAGTTAAGTTCAGAGTCAACAGTTTTTACCTCATCTGTTGTAGTTAGGTGGTTTTTGGTGATGTTAATTTTACATCCATTTTAGATCATCTATTGGAGATGCTATTAGAATCCCATTTGAGATTGACGATGTAGTCTTGTGCTGCTTCAGCCTTGACGTCTTACAGCTCACCGGAGCTGCTCCAACGACAGAACAATCCATCACAATAGAGCAGTGCCCTGGACGTCGTCTACAGATTCCTCAGATCTTTCTCCACACCTCCGACAGCCACCTCTGCCTCAACTGCTTTAGCGACCAACCCAATGATGCTGAGGTCAACACGGCTACGGCAAAGAGGTTGTACACTTGTTGCATCACTTATTACTATACATTCACGTCGATCCATTAGGGCTATTTTGGTTCAACGGAAAAACGTCGATCCACTGGTTGTTACCATCACTCTAAATTTCTGCATGCTCTCCTTACATAATCTCACCATATTTTTTCGTATGCATGTCAGATATTGTACAGTCATGCTGAACATGTAGAGAAAAAGAGAAGAGTTTTGCGCGGCAATACAATGTCATGCAGACATCGCTCCATGGTGGGTTCAATGGCAAACCCTCCCCACCCCTCTCCAGATTGTAATCCAGAGGAAGATATCTATTCTGAGGCGGATTCAGACGCCGCTGACCACTCCTATTTACCCCCCAAGGTGTTTGCTCTACCTTGGCATGATGATGTTAGTCATATCATGCATATGTTGCCTTGCAGTGCCTGCTTTTGACATCATATATGTCATCTGCTTAGTTTAGACATGTTCTGTAATGCCACCTGTTTAGTTTCTATATCATATATGGGAATTATGCAGTCTCGTGTCTTTTAGCCAGCCATAATATATGTGAAATGTGCAATGTCATCCTGTTTAACCAGGCATCACATATTTGAATGATATCTTGCCCATCCTTTTCTTCATTACATTTCCATTTGTCGATAATGTTTGTACATTAAACTACTCTTCCTGTGAATCAGCCATTTGGGTAGGAGATGGAAAAATCTAGAGTGAAAACAAGGCCTTCAGAGCAGACAGTGCTACCTGTCAAAGCAGATCTCTTGTTGGGTCCCGATAGCTCCTCAGAGATGGATTCAGAGACAGATGACCAGTCCTATTTCCCCAGTGAGGTGTATGCTCTAACTTGGCACGGTTATACTGCTCATATCATGCATACGGTGTCTTGCATTGCATAGTTTAGACATCATATACACAATATTCAACACCATGTTCTTAGTTCAGACATCATATCGAATGCCCTCTGTTTAGCATATAAATCACATATGTGAATTAAATGATGCGATCCTGATTCCTTAGATAACATGTAGGTGAATTATGTCATGCGATCCTGTTTAGTTATTCATCATATCTTTGAATTATGTTATGTTATGCTATCCAGTTTAGATAGACATCATATATGTGAAATTATGTCATGCTATCCATTTTAGTTAAACAATATACATGTCAACTATTTCATGCCCTCTTTTTTCCACACTATCTATTGCATCTGTCTCTCATACAATGTATGTACATTCAACTATGTTTCCTGTTTATCAGCCATTTGAATTGGAGCGGGTGATGCCAGTATCTAGCGGACTAAAAACACGGTCTTCAAATAAAATGGTGCTACCTCTTGGTGGAGATAGCACCCCAGTTGTACATCCACAAGAACCAGCCCTACCACACATAACCCAAACTCTCACAGATTGTACCCCTACTGCGATGGATAGAGAACCAGCTTCACCCAATCTAACCCCAACCCCAGCCGATAGTAACCCAGTTCCTGTTGACACAACACCATCTCCACCACAGAGCTCCCAAACAAGAGCAGTTAGTAAGGCAGCTCCAGTGCCCAAAGGGCCAGTACTATCACGGCGAACCCCCAACTCCACCAGTTAGTACGCCTATTCCTGTGGAGGAAGCACAACCAGCTAGTCGTAGTTTAGCATCTATCGCATTTGATGTTGTTAAATCGTATGTGCGTATCTTCCCATCTTGGAAATATTATACTGAAGATGAAGGAAAATGCCAGTTACGGGTGTTTGTCCAGGAGTTATGTGTAAGTAATGTTATTCATGGCAATTACTTTGCTTCGTCACATACATCCTACCTCCATGATGGTTATAATACAGCAAATTTTCCCATTTTTCTCTATAGAGAAGGACCGATTTGAAAACTCGGTATGAGGTAACCTGTGCTAATACCTCTGCTATCTTCAAGAATGCTTGGTGGCAGTATCGGAATTACCTGAAGAAAACGTACTTCACCGGCAAACAAACTCATCAAATTCCCTTACGTTCTCCTGAGACACATTTACTAGACGATGACTGGGAACGCCTTGTTCTGTACTGGTCCCGAACCAAGAATGTGGTAAGGTCTATGAGCTCATTTTCTATTTTTAAGTATTATATTTTTGCGTCTTACTGTACTCTGTTCATGTAGAACAAGTGCCTAAACCTGAAGAACAATTGTTCTAATTTAACATTCCATTGCTATCATAGTTCAATAAAGCGCTAGGCATTAATTGTGCGTTTTGCCACCGCCTTGCGCTTTACTGACCAAAGTGCATGCTTATGCGTAGTTATGCACAGATTATGCGTAGTTATGCGCAATGCGTTTTGCCAACGCCTAGAGCCTAGGCGCACTTAAGCGCTTGCTTAGGCGCGCCTTTTTTAACTATGATTGCTTTGCTCTTGTATCACTGTATTTACTCATACAAACTTATTTTTAAATTGAAGGATCCAATCAAAACTCCAATGGCACAGCAGGTATGTTCACGCATGTTTCTTTAACAGGTTTGCTCTTATCAATAGCTCTGTTGATTTCAATTTCAATTGTGTATACAGTTGACTTTCATATCATGCACATTACTAGCATCACAACAAAGCCAATAGTGTTGTTGTACATGTAGACCCGTGGTACCCATCTGAAATCTTGTTGTGCCGTGTAGTTTCCCACGCTTTGTATTCTTTCACTGCTGCTTTGTCTTGAACTGATATGATTTGACCCGTGTCTCTATTTTGATTTGGCAAGACAATGCAGTGACCATAGGACATAGATATATGTTTGTTTGATGCTTTTATTATGTACTAGCACTTGGCAATAGAAGACTTGGTAGTTTAATCCTCTCCACCTTACTAATGAACTGGTTCACCGAAATGAGTTTCATATACTAGTACATGCTAAACTTGTTATGTGTCGGCTTGTTTCTTCTTTTAGAATGCTGACAGAATATTGGGGAAGAGTGCCTTATTAAGCAATGGTAAAGGAAGTAATGCAGATAAGGTTCAGGATAGTCACACATCCTTGTTGGTCTCCAACAAAGCTGATAAAACAGCTAAGGAAGACTATCTTGAAGACAGCGAGACAACCCCAAAGTCCTATCTTGGTTTAGTGTTTGAGTTACTGGCCACTACCGCTTGCACAAGCTATTCTAATTCACTATCTGAATCAGTTCGGTTTCTTGAGTCTCAACTACAAGCTGAAAGACATCGATCAGCTACGCTGCTGTGACGCCCCAAGACCGATGTGCCAGGTGTCTTCCAGTTATTCGCTGGTGTTGCCTTGTCATGTGCTTGCCTGTCATGCATTGCAAATCATGTCATCATGTGCATTTCATTTGCATACGTGTTCGTCTCATGCATCCGAGCATTTTCCTCGTTGTCCGTTTTGTAATTCGGCGCTCCTATGTTATTCGGTGTCCCTTTCTACCTCTTTTTGTGTGCTGGTGCTAAACGTTTTCGGATTGGACCAAGACATGTCATGCGGCCTTGGTTTACTACCGGTAGACCGCCTGTCAAGTTTCGTGCCATTTGGACTTTGTTTGATACTCCAACGGTTAACCGAGGAACCGAAAAGGCCTCGTGTGTGTTGCAGCCCAATACCCCTCCAAAGTGACCCAAAACCCACCTAAACCTCCTCCATCACCTAGGCCGTTCGATCACGATCGCGTGGCCGCAAACCTACCTCTTTTGGACTCTCCTAGCTCCCTCTACCTATAAATATGTGGCCTCCCTCGAGAAATTCGCGGATGAAACCCTAGCCCCGCTCCTCGCGCCGCCGGACAAAACTCCCCACCACCGGTCGGACATGTCCGCCGCCGCCGCCACCTCACTTCGCCCAATAGCGTCGCGCCACGTCACCCCGCACCGCCGCCCCAGCGAATCGGCCGCCACCACCTCCCCACGCCTCTCTCTCCTCCACTGCGGCCCGTGGGGCCCGAGGCAGGCCTGCCCGGGCCCGGAACCGCCCGCTGCCGCACTCGTGTGCCCAGGCAGCGCCGTACCTCCTCGTCGGGCCGCGCCCGACGCTGCTGCTCCTTCTCCGCGCCCCGGCCGCCCGTTTTGCCGGCGCCGCCACAACTCCGCGCCGCCCCGCTCGTCTCCGTTTGCCGGCGCCATCCGGCCCCTCACCGACATCGTCCGCCGCTGCCTCGCTGGCGTCGTCCACCGGCGCCGCCCCCGCGCGCTCACCGGAGCCCGAGCTGCCCCGCCGGAGTTCGTCCTCGCCCTCACCGGAGTTCCTCCGGCCAAATCCGGGGAGAGTGGGATCAGATCCACCCACTCCCCCATCCAAACGCTTCGTCCCCGATCCGGATCCGCACCGTCCCGCTTCTCCTCGTCCAGGGTTGACTTTTTCCGCGAGGTGAAATATGTCTAAGTCCCCAGACTGCTATGTTTTTATGCATTCTTCATCGCATCATAACTTCATCGCCGTGGCTCCGATTCGTGCGTGTAGCATATCAAAATGTTCGTCTTGACGAGTATATCATTTCATCTAATTGCGTCATTCTCATTTGAGTTCATCTTGATGCCCGTAATGCTGTTGGAAGAGGGCTATGTGATGATAGTTTCAGATCTATTTCAGCAAATGCACTTTTGTCATTTTTTCCATGATTAATGTGTGCATGTTATGATCCTGAGCTCTACATGTGTTTTGAAGTATGCCATGCCATCTTTACAGGGGTGTATTCCATGTATTTTTGTGTTCTTTGTGGTGACTAGCACAAGCATGCAAAGTAGCTTACTCAATGATGCTGATTTCAGGGACTTGGAATTTCACGAAGTCCTTGCCCTGTCATTATTTTTATGCCTTATGTTCATGTTGTTTCCTAGTGATCCGTGCCTCTTTTGAGCATGACCAGTAAGGATGTTTTGTAGATAATGTTGTGCTCTATCCATCCATGTCTTTGTTTGCATTTATGGATCACTCTAGCTTGAGTCAATCGAGCTCTACTTTTGCTATAAAATGTTCCTGGCAGATTGTTAACATGTTTAGCAATTTTGCCGAGCTTGTTGTTGTTGATCCGTGCATGCTATGTTGTTGTTCTTGCCATGTCTAGCTTCTATGCCATATCTACTTGTTGGGTGTATGCTTAGATTATCATGCCATGCTTTGTAGTGAGTGCATCGAGCTCGTAAACATGCCTACTCGTTATCTGTTTTGCCATGCTCCAGTTCATCACAAAGTCTGAATCTGTTATCGTTAATTGCTATGCTCACATGGTTGCAATTGTATTTTCTGATCCCTTTTGGCTTATGGTCAGTAAGGGACTTTTGTTGTATGCTTTGAGTAGCTTCATGCCATGCCTTGCTTTTCCATGATATGTTCCTGTAGCATGTAGTTATCGTGCTCTAAACATTGCTTCCTGATGATAAATTCCTGACTTGATGTTATTCTCACTAAGTCTGTAACATGTTATCTTTTGCACTTTTGCCATGCTTGTTTGAACCTGCTATTGAGTGATTTAGCCATAGCTCAGTGTTCATCTTTTGTCAAGCATCATGAGTGGATCCCTGCCATGTATTTTGTTGCTATGTTTGAGTGCAGTAGCTTTCTTATCTTGATGCATTGCGATGGTCTCGTGCTGATTGTCGCAGACCGGTGCCATAATTGTTTTGCTTGTCATTTCCAAACCGTGCATCCGATTCCGGTGATCTTTATATCGATTTCGACTGAAATAAACTCCTCTTTCCAGTGGCACTCTCGGATTTCCAAGTTGAGGCTAGGTTCAATCATTCCTTTCCAAATCATGCATATGCATCACATACCGCATCCCGCATATCATGCCATGTTCATGTGTTGGTTGTTTACTATGTTGTGTGCTTCTTTCCGGTGTTGCTTCTTCGGGTTGGTTCTGATAACGTCGCGTTTGTGAGAACCCGTTCAACTACGTCCGTTTGCCTTCTTCATGGACTCGTTCTTCTTCCTTGCGGGATCTCAGGCAAGATGACCATACCCTCGAAATCACTTCTATCTTTGCTTGCTAGATGCTCACTCTTTTGCCATGCCTATGCTGCGACACCTACCACTTGCTATATCATGCCTCCCATATTGTTAAGCCAAGCCTCTAACCCACCTTGTCCTAGCAAACCGTTGTTTGGCTATGTTACCGCTTTGCTCAGCCCCCCCTTATAGTGTTGCTAGTTGCAGGTGAAGATTGGAGTTTGTTCCTTGTTGGAACATGGATATGTTGTTCCTTGTTGGAACATGGATATTTGTTGAGATATCACGATATCTCTTATTTAATTAATGCACCTATATACTTGGTAAAGGGTGGAAGGCTCGGCCTTATGCCTGGTGTTTTGTTCCACTCTTACCGCCCTAGTTTCCGTCATACCAGTGTTGTGTTCCTTGATTTTGCGTTCCTTACACGGTTGGGTCATAATGGGAACCCCTTGACAGTTCGCCTTGAATAAAACTCCTCCAGCAAGGCCCAACACTGGTTTTACCATTTGCCACCTAGACTTTTCTTTCCCTTGGGTCGACCGGCTCAAGGGTCATCTTTATTTTAACCCCCCCAGGCCAGTGCTTCTCTAAGTGTTGGTCCAACTGAGCGATGTCCGGGGCTACCAGGGGCAACTCTGGGCTGACCTACCTGACGTCTGGCTCATCCGGTGTGCCTTGAGAACGAGATATGTGCAGCTCCTATCGGGATTTGTCGGCACATCTGGGTGGCTTTGCTGGTCTTGTTTTACCATTGTCGAAATGTCGTGTAACCAGGATTCCAAGCCTGATTGGGTTGTCTTGGGAGAAGGAATATCCTTCGTTGACCGTGAGAGCTTGTGATGGGCTAAGTTGGGACACCCCTACAGGGATTTGCACTTTCGAAAGCCGTGCCCGCGGTTATGGGCAGATGGGAATTTGTTAATGTTCGGTTGTAGAAAACCTAAAGTTTATCTTAATTAAAACTCATCAACCGTGTGTGTAACCGTGATGGTCTCTTCTCGGCGGGGTCCGGGAAGTGAACACGGTGTTGGAGTTATGCTTGACGTAGGTTGTTCTAGGATATCCTCTTGATCATAGTTTCTCGAACGTGCTTTGCCTTCTCTTCTCGCTCTCATTTGCGTATGTTAGCCACCATATATGCTAGTGCTTGCTGCAGCTCCACCTCACATACCTTTTTCCCTACCTATAAGCTTAAATAGTCTTGATCGCGAGGGTGTGAGATTGCTGAGTCCCCGTGACTCACAGATACTTCCAAAACCAGTTTGCAGGTGCCGATGATATCGTGCAGGTGACGCAACTGAGCTCAAGGAGGAGCTCCATGAAGATCGTGTTCGTTATGTTGTTCCGTTTCCAGTTGATCAGTAGTGGAGCCCAGTTGGGACGATCGGGGATCTGTGTAGCTTTTGGGGTAGTCTTCTTTTATTTTGGTTCCATAGTCAGACCTTGAGTGTATTTGGATGAAAGTAATGTTATATTCATGTATTGTGTGAAGTGGCGAGTGTAAGCAAACTATGTATCTCTTTCCTTTATGTATTACATCGGTTGTGTGAAGATTACCTCACTTGCGACATTGCTTTCAATGCGGTTATGCCTCTAAGTCGTGCTTCGACACGTGGGAGATATAGCCGCATCGAGGGCGTTACAAGTTGGTAATCAGAGCCTTCCCCGACCTTAGGAGCCCCATGCTTGATGGAATCGCTGGCGTTGTTGAGTCTAGAAAAATGTTTTGAGTCATTTAGGAATTATATATTGGAGAGTAGGATTCTTTTTACTCCTCAGTCCCTTCGTCGCTCTAGTGAGGCATCATGACATAGAGTTTTGACTCTTCTCTCCTAAAATTTCACTAAAAAAATTTAGGATCACGCGGGTATCTTGGAATCGTTCTGATGGTTTTGTGACGAGAACATTGTTCTTGGTGCCTCCTAACAATTAGGGGTTGTGGCAGTGTCTCGGGGAGTTTAGCTCTGTGGTGTTGTCATCACAATTTTATTGTTGCAGTTCTGGAATACCTGAGTTTTTTGCCGACATTGAAAATCTCTTTTATGCAGTTGTTGGTGAGATAACCTCGACGCCACCCAATACTGGGGCGGGAGTTCGGGAGTATTGCCATAACTCGTATAACGGATGCTTTTCGAAGGTTGAGGTAAATGATTTTCGAAGGTTTCCTGGTTATGTGTTAAAGGATGGATACAGCTGGATGCAGGATTTGCTAGCTTTGGGTGAGATATTATGCTTCCCCTGTATCCCCAACACCTGGTTGCATAACTGGAAAGTTTCGGGAGTTTATAAGTGGGAATTCAAGTAGCTCTTAGGATATCTTTCCGACAGATGTATGATATGAAATTGGGGTTCGACGTCTAGTGGTCCGCCTATCCACGGTTGGTTTTATAGTGGTCTCGTTTTGTCTTAAAGAGTCCTTGGCTATGCCGACTCGGGGACGCTTCGTATGTCATGTGCACGGCCTTGTACATGATGGTGTTGTACGATCAAGCCCGTGTAGGCCCCACCACGAAAACTTCGGACGAAATCTCTATCATATGTTTGTTCCGGCTTATTCTGCAAGCCAATCCTTTGTTTTGTTTTGAGTTGTGGTATTCGAGTTGCTTCAATGTCAAATGTTGATTCCATACCTTTCCTAAACAGTGTTCTCATACTCCGATGTGAATACCAATCCTTCATGATAATCGAGATTGTCATGTCAATTCTTTTCAACTGGTGTGTTTCTCTTCAAGTGGGTCCAATCATTCCAACATTCGCGAGATCAACTAAAGTCTTCTCAACGTTGTTGTCTCATCCGTCCCAAATTGCCTTTGTTTTCCCGCCCTCCCACCCTTTTTCTTCGAGGACTCAGAGGTCTTAATCAAATATCCATTTTATTCTTGTGAAGTATCTCCATCCTTTCCCGTCAATATTCTTATCCGGTGATTCTCATGAAGATTCTAACGGAACCTCAAGTTCATCATTCCTCATTCTTTTCCTTCTCCGGTGGATTCAATTCAAGATTTTGGTGTTGATCATATCCTTTAACTCGTTTCAAATGTTTTCCATGCCGGTGCACATCATAATCATTTACCTCTCACTATTCAATTATTCCGGAGTACTGAAGATATCTCAGAAGATGCTAGTGTTTATTCTCATCCATTCAAGATCTTTCGAGAATGTTATCTCATTTAAGACATTTAATTCAACTGGTGCAATCTCTCTTTTAAATCATTCAACGGTGTATCTTTTCAGTGGGCCCTAACCCACAGGTCTTTTCCCAGGATCTTACCTGACTCTTCTTATTTTTCCGGAGCTTCTCAAATTCTTTTCTAAAGTTTGACGTAAGAATGATTTATCATCAGTCAAATGTCTTTCTCCAAGATCTTTCAAATTCTTTTCATCGTTGGTTCAACCTCTCTAATTTTCATTCCGGAGTGCCTCAACGATTCATGCTGGTGTTTCTCATCATCATTCTCTGCATTTGAAGACCGAAGAAGATTTTTCTCTCAATCTTGCTTCATTCTCTTCAAGATTCATGATTCTAGCTTAATGCTATCCTCTCATAATTGTTTTCGATTGTCAAAATTATTTTCACCTATCTGGAGCAATTCAAGATTCTGTTCAGTTTGATTATCCGAAGCCCATCATCTAAGATTTATTCATTCCAGCTTCCAGCCCTCAAAATCTAAATCATACCGGTGCTTAAATCAAGGATTCTCTAATCATCTCGTAATCTCTTCGTTCTCATGGATCTAAATTCTCTCAAGCATCTTCGTTTATTTGTTAATCCTTCCTGGTGTTTCTTCATGTTTTATTCATTCTTTTTTAATTCTTACGGTGGTTCGTTCAAGATCTCTCTTCCTTAGTTATCATATCAATTCATTCATTCTTCCAAATCCTAACGGTGGTTCGTGGAGGACATTCTCAAGTTTATGTTATATCTCTCTTAATCTTTTCTACGAGAATAAGTAATATGTCAAATCCATTGATTGTCATCAATTTAATTGGTGAAGGATAAGCATAATGTAATTCTTATTCTTGTTTCATCGAGTGAATTAAATTCTTTATTTCCGGAGGCTCATCAAATTCTTGATTTTCTTTTGTTCGTCTTTCCTTTTCCAGAGTTCCAAGCTCTCTCAATTATTTCATCACGGAGATCCATCTAAATCATTGCAAGGCTTCACCTTGTGTTTTACAACTTTTCTTTCTTTTCGTTTGATCATCCTTTTGTTACCGGAGTTCTTCATGGATGTTCTACATGGTGTTTCATCAAGGATTTAATTCCTTCTAGAAGTGCTCATCGAGATTCTTCTCAAAGGAGCTCAATCATTCTTCATCTTGCAATCTGGAGTGCAATTCTTTCTATCGTATCATTGGAGGTGGTATTATGTCATTCTTGATAATTTGAGTTCATGTTTCATGATTCACATGTTGTTAAGAATGAAGTATTTTGAATCCATCAACCTCTTCGTTGAAGTTATCGTGTGTCATGTTTCACCTAAAGCCTTCCCTAATGATGATTGCTATTTATGGTGCTCATAAATGACCCAAGTTCTTCATCTTTCCTCCCGGCGAAATAGTTTCTCATCTCCTTGTCATATAAATCCAAATCAAATATTTTCCGTGAGTGGCAAGTGGTCACCTCATAATGTTGAGATGCATTTTATAAGCCCACATCAAGCTTACTCTTTTCGTTGTTGGTTTGTCAACAACTCCGTTTGAACCTTCTCCTAAAGATGCTTTTGCAAGCTCATTTAAGGTAGAAGATGTTGTTTTCTCCTCCGTTCATTCCATTCCATTTCTCTCTTTTCTTCCGGAGGCATTGTGTTGTTGCTCTCTTCAACCCTTCTTCTTGTTCTTGTCGGGACCTTGTTCTTTTCATGCTTATCCATTTAACCGGAGGGTCGCGTCCTCTTTTCAAGTATCCTCTCATCTATTCAAGATCATGTTCAATTCCTTCCATTTCCAACCGGAGTGTTGTCGTATTTGATCTCTATCGTTCCGTGTGCTTCTTCGTTCAACCAGAGTGCTTGCATGTGCTTCTTGTTCATTGCAACCTTTATTCTTATGTCTTTCAACCTACAAGGTTCTAGTATTGATCCTTTTTCCTCTTTTCTAACGGAGTGTCTTCAAATTCATTCATCTTCGTTGTATTCTTTCTTTCAATGGCTTAACCTTTTCAAGTTCTTTGGTTTCACTCGTTTGTCAAAGAAGCAACTTAGTTTTACCTCTTCTTTTTCTCTTCCGTTTTCCCTCCGGTGCCATTCTAGATCTCGGGACGAGATCCTCTCGTAGTGGTGGACTGTTGTGATGCCCCGAGACCGATGTGTCAGGTGTCTTCCAGTTATTTGCTGTTGTTGCCTTGTCATGTGCTTGCGTGTCATGCATTGCATATCATGTCATCATGTGCATTTCATTTGCATACGTGTTCGTTTCATGCATCCGAGCATTTTCCCCGTTGTTCGTTTTGCAATCCGGCGCTCCTAGGTCATCCGGTGTCCCTTTCTACCTCTTTTCGTGTGCGGGTGCTAAACGTTTTCGGATTGGACCGAGACTTGTCATGCGGCCTTGGTTTACTACCGGTAGACCGCCTGTCAAGTTTCATGCCATTTGGACTTCGTTTGATACTCCAACGGTTAACCGAGGAACCGAAAAGGCCTCGTGTGTGTTGGAGCCCAACACCCCTCCAAAGTGACCCAAAACCCACCTAAACCTCCTCCATCACCTAGGCCGTTCGATCACGATCGTGTGGCTGCAAACCGCACCTCTTTTGGACTCTCCTAGCTCCCTCTACCTATAAATATGTGGCCTCCCCCGAGAAATCCGTGGATGAAACCCTAGCCCCGCTCCTCGCGCCGCCGGACAAAACTCCCCACTACCGACCGGACATGTCCGCCGCCACCGCCACCTCACTTCGCCCAATAGCATCGCGCCACGTCACCCCTCACCGCCGCCCCAGCGAATCGGCCGCCGCCACCTCGCCGCACCTCTCTCTCCTCCGTAGCGGCCCGTGGGGCCCAAGGCAGGCCTGCCCGGGCCCGGAGCCGCCCGCTGCCGCACTCGCGCGCCCAGGCGGCGCCGGACCTCCTCGTCGGGCCGCGCCCGACGCTGCTGCTCCTTCTCCGCGCCTCGGCCACCCGTTTTGCCAGCGCCGCCGCAACTCCGCGCCGCCCCGCTCGTCTCCGTTCGCCGGCGCCATCCGGCCGCCTCGCCGACATCGTCCGCCGCTGCCTCGCCGGTGTTGTCCATCGGCGCCGCCCCCGCGCGCTCACCGGAGCCTGAGCCGACCCGCCGGAGTTCGTCCTTGCCCTCACCGGAGTTCCTCCGGCCGGATCCGGGGAGAGTGGGATCAGATCCACCCACTCCCCCAACCAAAAGCTTCGTCCCCGATCCGGATCCGCGCCGTCCCGCTTCTCCTCGTCTAGGGTTGACTTTTTCCGTGAGGTGAAATATGTCTAAGTCCCCAGATCTGCTATGTTTTTATGCATTCTTCATCGCATCATAACTTCATCATCGTGGCTCCGATTCGTGCATGTAGCATATCAAAATGTTCGTCTCGACGAGTACATCATTTCATCTAATTGCATCATTCTCATTTGAGCTCATCTTGATGCCCATAATGCTGTTGGAAGAGGGATATGTGATGATAGTTTCAGATCTATTTCAGCAAATGCACTTTTGTCATTTTTGCCATGATTAATGTGTGCATGCTATGATCCTGAGCTCTACATGTGTTTTGAAGTATGCCATGCCATCTTTACAGGGGTGTATGCCATGTATTTTTGTGTTCTTTGTGGTGACTAGCACAAGCATGCAAAGTAGCTTACTCAATGATGCTGATTTCAGGGACTTAGAATTTCACGAAGTCCTTGCCCTGTCATTATTTTTATGCCTTATGTTCATGTTGTTTCCTAGTGATCCATGCCTCTTTTGAGCATGACCAGTAACGATGTTTTCTAGATAATGTTGTGCTCTATCCATCCATGTCTTTGTTTGCATTTATGGAGCATCCTAGCTTGAGTCAATCGAGCTCTATTTATGTGCTTCTTTCCGGTATTGCTTCTTCGGGTTGGTTCCGATAATGTCGCATTTGTGAGGACCCGTTCGACTACGTCCGTTTGCCTTCTTCATGGACTCGTTCTTCTTCCTTGCGGGATCTCAGGCAAGATGACCATACCCTCGAAATCACTTCTATCTTTGCTTGCTAGATGCTCGCTCTTTTGCTATGCCTATGCTGCGACACCTACCACTTGCTATATCATGCCTCCCATATTGTTAAGCCAAGCCTCTAACCCACCTTGTCCTAGCAAACCGTTGTTTGGCTATGTTACCGCTTTGCTCAGCCCCCCCTTATAGTGTTGTTAGTTGCAGGTGAAGATTGGAGTTTGTTCCTTATTGGAACATGGATATGTTGTTCCTTGTTGGAACATGGATATTTGTTGGGATACCACGATATCTCTTATTTAATTAATGCACCTATATACTTGGTAAAGGGTGGAAGGCTCGGCCTTATGCCTGGTGTTTTGTTCCACTCTTGCCGCCCTAATTTCCGTCATACCGGTGTTATGTTCCTTGATTTTGCGTTCCTTACACAGTTGGGTCATAATGGGAACCCCTTGATAGTTCGCCTTGAATAAAACTCCTCCAGCAAGGCCCAACATTGGTTTTACCATTTGCCACCTAGCCTTTTCTTTCCCTTGGGTCGGCCGGCTCAAGGGTCATCTTTATTTTAACCCCCCCCCCCCCCCCCGCCCCCCCCCCCGGGGCCAGTGCTTCTCTAAGTGTTGGTCCAACTGAGCGATGTCCGGGGCTACCAGGGGCAACTCTGGGCTGGCCTACCCGACGTCTGGCTCATCCGGTGTGCCCTGAGAACGAGATATGTGCAGCTCCTATCGGGATTTGTCGGCACATCTGGGTGGCTTTGCTGGTCTTGTTTTACCATTGTCGAAATGTCTTGTAACCAGGATTCTGAGCCTGATCAGGTTGTCTTGGGGAAGGAATATCCTTCGTTGACCGTGAGAGCTTGTGATGGGCTAAGTTGGGAAACCCCTGCAGGGATTTGAACTTTCGAAAGCCGTGCCCGCGGTTATGGGCAGAAGGGAAATTGTTAATGTCCGGTTGTGGAAAACCTAAAGTTTATCTTAATTAAAACGCATCAACCGCGTGTGTAACCGTGATGGTCTCTTCTCGGCGGGGTCCGGGAAGTGAACACGGTGTTGGAGTTATGCTTGACGTAGGTTGTTCTAGGATCACTTCTTGATCATAGTTTCTCGAACGTGCTTTGCCTTCTCTTCTCGCTCTCATTTGCGTATGTTAGCTACCACATATGCTAGTGCTTGCTGCAGCTCCACCTCACATACCTTTTTCCCTACCTATAAGCTTAAATAGTCTTGATCGCCAGGGTGTGAGATTGCTGAGTCCCCGTGACTCACAGATACTTCCAAAACCAGTTTGCAGGTGCCGATGATATCGTGCAGGTGATGCAACCGAGCTCAAGGAGGAGCTCCATGAAGATCGTGTTCGTTATGTTGTTCCGTTTCCAGTTGATCAGTAGTGGAGCCCAGTTGGGACGATCGGGGATCTGTGTAGCTTTTGGGGTAGTCTTCTTTTATTTTGGTTCCATAGTCAGACCTTGAGTGTATTTGGATGAAAGTAATGTTATATTCATGTATTGTGTGAAGTGGCGAGTGTAAGCCAACTATGTATCTCTTTCCTTTATGTATTACATGGGTTGTGTGAAGATTACCTCACTTGCGACATTGCTTTCAATGCGGTTATGCCTCTAAGTCGTGCTTCGACACGTGGGAGATATAGCCGCATCGAGGGCGTTATAGCTGCGACAAGAAGCGGAAGGACTGCGGAAGTCCCTGGAGCATTCAGATGCATACTTTCTGGTGCAACAGCAAGCGTTGGAGGATTTTAGCGCCAAACAGGACAAAGCTAATCAGCTTGCTAAGCTTATAGCCAGCATGGTGTGGATACCCAGGATAACGTTTCTTGAGCTCTTCTGATGTTGTTTCAGTTATGCTCTTGTTTTGATGTCGCGTTTATTTGCACTGGTGGCCAATTTTGATGGCAATTGTATGTAATGTGCTGCTTTGTTCCCTATATTTGCACTGGTGGCGAACTTTGATGCCCAGTGGATGTAATATGTGTAATAGCGGTAATAGGCTAGCGTTAATTGCTTGCTTATTTATTTCCTTATTGTCTTGTTGAGTTGTTTGCTTGTAGTCATTGCAGCTCTTTTTCTGTTTTTTTCTAGTGGCCACAATAGCCTATTTTTGGTAACTAGGCCAAAATAATCATGGCAACACACGGACTGTTGTAACCATGGGCCTCCTGCAGGCCGTATGATCCATGGGCCTTCGTTCGGCCGTAGGATCCATCGGCCTTCTATACGGGCCTTAGGGTCCATGGGCTTTCTACGGGCCGTAGGGTCCATGGGCCTTCTACGGGCCGTACGATCCATGGGCCTTCTATGGGTCGTACTATCCATGGGCCTCATACGGGTCGTAGGATCCATGGGCCTTCTACGGGGCGTATCATCATTTCGCCAATCATGGGCCGTACTATTCGTGGACCATAATGGGCCGTTAATAGGCTGTATTTGATAACTCTATGAAAACAGCCCAACGGGTTTTTTTACATGAAAATGGCCCAACGTATTAACGGTCCGCAAATGGGCCGACTGTAACGACGGGCTGAATTTAGCCCACAAGCAGAAAATGACAGTAACGGGCCGTATGTAACCGAATGCTACAAATGAGCCCAAGAATCAATGGGCCCTGAGAAGGCTAAAAGATAACTTGGGCTGGAAAGGGCCCAATGGAATAACGGGCCGTTAATGGGTATAAAGTGATACACTATTCATTACAGGCCAGTTTCACCACGGGCCGTTAATGGGCCAAGAGTTACAAAGGTCCTCATATGGGCCGAAAGAAGTCATGGGTCACACATGGGCCGGAAGTTAAAACGGGATGAATCATATTGGACGGCCCAGATGACGCTACCGGGCCTAATTTGGATAGGGCGTAACGGGCCCTGGGTTAGCGGGTTGTAAATGGGCTATATGCGAACAGGCCGTTAACAGGCTTTCCATGGGCCGGCCCGCCACCTTTTGACCAAGTCAAACGGGCCGGCCTTTTCACAGGAATGGGCCTCTGTTGGGCCGTGCCATGTGTCGCCGTATCATAGGCGCCTTCGGTCCAATGAGCGGATGACATCTGTCCCAACGGTGAGCCGACACGTGTTTCCTCCAGCTAATGATGATTTTACACGTGGAAAATCCCCATTGGTCGGGGCTGTTAACGGGTTATCGGATCCAAAACCCGACCCGATAGCTTAACGGTGTTCCATTACGGTGGATGCCACATGTCGGTCACCCTTGACGAAAGCACTTCTGTGATGCGCGATTTATCATCATGGAAGTGGACACTTCCGTGATGATAATTTTGGTAATGTCATGGAACACTTCTACGCCAGCACAGGTATGACTATCTTGATTCTGTCATAAAATCGTCATGGATGTACATGCATGACAAAAAACGCGACCTACTGTGACAAACACGTACCATCACGGAAGTGTATTTTTTTTGTAGTGCATGTGAAGCATCGTTTATCTTGTTGCAAGGAATGAAGTCTGCCATTTTAGAGAAACGGTCCACAACGACAAATACCGAATCCTTCCCATTTCTAGTCCTAGGCACACCAAGTACAAAGTCCATGCTAATGTCTTCCCATGGTTGATATGGAATTGGTAGAGGCATATAAAGGCCATGGGATTGAGCTTTAGACTTAGCTTTGCGACATGTAGAGCATCAGTTGGTGAAGCGGTTGACGTCACGAAACATCTTGGGCCAATAGTAGTTCTTTGACAGCGCAGCGAACGTCTTGTCACGTCCAAAATGTCCCATTAAGCCTCCTCCATGAGATTCCCGCAAAAGCAACAAACGAAGAGAAGACTCGAGGATGCAAAGTTTGTTAGCTCTCATAAGATATCCATCTTTGATGTAATAGCGTTCCCAAGAGGTGTGCGTCAAACACTTGGCATAAGGAGTACCAAAAGTAGGATCATGCTCATACAAGTCTTTTATATGCTCAAAGCCAATAACATCCAATTCAAGTTGAGTAACAAGCATGCATATGCGGGAAAGGGCATCTGCCACAATTTTTTCCTTACCCTTAAAGTACTTGATGACATAAGGAAAAGACTCAATAAATTCACTCCATTTAGCATGACGCTTGTTCAACTTGGTTTGGCCCTTAAGGTACTTGAGCGTTTAATGATCGGTATGAATGATAAATTCATGAGGGCGAAGATAGTGTTCCCATTCATGCAAAACGCGGACTAAGGCATATAGCTCTTTGTCATAGATGGGTTAATTGGGTTGCGCTCCAGAAAGTTTCTCACTAAAGTAAGCTATGGGGCGCTTCTCTTGCGTTAACACACCTCCTATGCCATTACCACTAGCATCGCAATGAATCTCAAAGTGTTTGTCAAAGTTGGGTAAAGCAAGCACGGGAGCATGAGTAAGCAAATTCTTAAGCTCATTGAAAGCGGTATCTTGGGATGGTCCCCAAACAAAAGGCGCATTCTTATTGCTCAAAGCATGCAAAGGCGAAGCAATGGCGCTAAAATCTTTCACAAAGCGACGATAGAAACCCACAAGGCCAAGAAAGCTACGCACTTGTTGCAAGTTGGTTGGTTGTGGCCAAGTCTTAATAGCATTGATCTTGTACTCATCTACATGAACACCCTTAGAAGAGACAACAAACCCCAAGAAAACGAGCTTGTCAACGCCAAAAAGGCATTTCTCCATATTAGCATAGAGGTGCTCCTTTCGAAGAGTTTGTAAAACGGTTCGGATATGGGTGACATGCTCTTTGAGAGACTTGCCAAAAACAAGGATATCATTGAAGTAGACCACAACAAACACACCAATGTAAGGGCGAAAGACATGATTCATAAGACGCATAAAAGTACCCGGTGCTTCCGATAGACCCATAGGCATGACTAACCACTCATACAAGCCAAACTTGGTTCTGAAAGCGGTTTTCCATTCATCACCCTCTTGTATGCGGATTGATAGTAACCACTCTTAAGATCAATTTTTGAAAAGATAGTGGCACCACTAAGTTCATCAAGCATATCGTCAAGGCGTGGAATGGGATACATATAACGAACGGTGATAGCATTGATAGGTCTATAATCGGAGCACATGCGAAAGCTATCGTCTCGTTTTGGCACAAGAATGACCGGGACGGCACAAGGGCTCAAACTTTCACGCACATGTCCATGGTCTATGAGATGCTTTACTTGCCTTTGTATTTCTTTGGTTTCTTCAGGGTTGACACGGTAGGGAGCTTTGTTCGGAAGCGGTGCTCCGGGGATGAGGTCGATCCGGTGCTCGATGCCTCGTAGTGGAGGTAGTCCCAGAGGTAGCTCATTGGGGAAAACATCATGAAATTCCTGCAAAAGAGAAGACAACACTAGAACAAGAGTGTGAGGGGTGTTAGCTTGTGGTTCATTGTCCTTGCACAAAAGGACGTAGTTAGGACACTAGATGGGTTCTCACACACTCCTCTTATCTCACTTTTGGTGGCAAAAAGGACTAAGTTCTTCTTTTCACTCATCGTGGAGGCGCTCGATTTGGGCTTGTGGCGCTCACTCACTTTTTGGTGGATCGCTCTCTCACTATTCTCTCCATGATGGGTGGCTTGCTTGTCGGCAGTCACTTGGCTTGGAGACATGGGACGAAGTATGTACTCCTTTCCCTTCATCTTGAAGATGTAGTGGTTCGTTCAGCCATTGTGAATGACACCTCTATCAAATTGCCATGGGCGTCCAAGGAGAAGGTGGAAAACGGTCATTGGAACGACGTCGCACTCCAAAGTGTCTTCATAGGCGCCAATTTTGAAGGAGACTTGTACTCGATGCTCGACTTGGATAGTGCCGGAGTCGCTAAGCCATTGCACTTGGTAGGGATGTGGGTGCTTCGTCTTGGGCAATTGGAGCTTGGAGCAAAGTTCTTCACTTGCGAGATTATGACAACTCCCTCCATCGATGATGACCTTGATGGAGTGTCCATTGATGCTGGAGTTGGTATGAAAGATGTGGCATCGTTGGTCTTCTTCTTCGTGATGTTGGAGAGTCAAGACCTTGGAGACAACAAGAGCGGGACTTGAATCTTCATTGCAAAACACTTGGTCCTCTTCATCATTCACTTGCCGATGCATGGCGACTTGCTCAAGAGCGTCCATTTCTCCTTCACTCCTCGAGTCGTAGGTGTCGTCGTCGTTGAGTATCATGGTTCGCTTGTTGGTGCACTCATACGACTTGTGGCCTCGGCCTCCGCATGTGAAGCATTTGAAGGAACTCGTCTTGACGGTCTCATCGGTTGGAGTGGATGATGATGAAGCTCTCGGCTTGAAGTTGCTTGTAGTAGGAGGATGACTTGGAGTTTACGAAGATTTCTTGGAACTCGACTTGTCGACGTTCCCTAGAGAAGGCTTGGTAGACGGAGCTGGAGTCGTTGAAGCTTGGGTGTTGGAGAAGCCGTAAGACTTGGATGAGAACTTTGCATACTTGAAATCGTCTTGCACTTGACATTCGCTTTTGTAGTTTGATGCACTAGCTCGACGAGGTTCGAGTATGGTTGGAAGTCGGCGATCTTCTTGATAGGATGGTTGATTCCATTCAAGAAATGTGCCATAGTTTGCTCATCATCTTCCGTGACATTGGCTCGTATCATATAAATCTTCATCTCCTTGTAGTACTATTCAACGCTCTTGGTTCCTTGCTTAAGTAGTTGGAGTTTCTTCAAGAGGTCGCGGTTATAGTAGGTAGGCACAAAGCATGCTCTCATGACATCCTTCATTTGCACCCAAGTAGTGATGGGTGGTTCACCTCTTGCCTCTCGGCGCTCAATAACTTGTTTCCACCAAATGAGGACATAGTCTTGGAACTCAAGGGATGCCATCACGATCTTGTTCTCTTCTTCATAGTTGTGCAAATGCAAGATTTTGTCGACCTTCAATGCCCATGAAAGGTACTCTTCGGGATCGTTGCCTCCATTGAACTTGGGCATGGTGAACTTGAGCTTGCCGTAGCGTTGCTCTTCATTGTGTTGGGGTCGGGGATGATGACGTCCATGTTGTTGATGACTGTCAAGCTCGTGTTGCTCTTGGTGAGGAGGGTTGTCGACCTCATGTTGCTCTTGTCGTGCAGGATTCCCATTGTCTTCATGCTCTTGGTGAACTTGATGTTCTTGGCGAGCTTGTGGGGGAGCTTGTCAAGCTCGAGGAGGAACTTGAGGAACTTGACGATGCACACGTGATTGGTAAATCCTCTCTTGGACCTCTTCGCAAAGTGCTTCCTCTTGTTCACGCTGATGGCGATTACATGTGGCGACGACGTGACTTGAATCTTGAAGGGCACGTTGGGCCGCAAGTGCTTGAGCATCTCGCCATTGTTGCTCTTGACGTTGTGCCTCGACATCTTGTGCTTCTTGGTGTAGACGTGCTTGCTCTTCCGCTTCATGTTGGCGTTGTCGTTGCCATTCTCGTGCTAGCGCAAAAGCCTCTTGGGTTTGACGTTGCCGGTGCTCTTGAGAGTTGGTGTCGCATAGAGGATTGAGGCTTGCTTGATGATCATTGTGCGCGGCACGTCGAAGAGTGTTCGATGTCGGTGTACTTGAGCCGAAGAGGGTGAAGTCGGAGTGTCGACTTGAGCGAGTCCTTCTTGATGAAGATGAAGTGGAAGAAGAGTGGTTGAGCAACAAAGCGAGAATCTCGTCCATTCTTGCGTCGTTATCTTGCTTGTGATCGTCGAGCTTGTGGTCGAAGTAGTCCCTTGTACATTTCTCGAAGAGTCGCAAGTCGGCGGCGAGGTTGTCGATGCATTCACTCATTGCTTGTTGCTCTTGATGCAAAGCACGTTGTGCACCAAAGAGGTGGCTCTTGGTGACGTAGGAGTTCATATCATCGTTGTGCTCGATGAAGAGTGGGTTGGTAGAAGTACTTGGCCTATCCATCATTCCAAGATAAAAATGTGAGTGGTAGAAAGAGAAGAACGAATACCAAATGTACCTTGACCGAAGTTAAAAGTGGATCAATGATCACTCCAATGTGGACAAGGAAATAGCACAATTGGTACCAATTCTTGTCGGTTTCTCACACCTACACAAGTAAAAGCTTATGGTGGAGCTTGGTTAGGATGGTGGTACAGAATTTGATGCAATTGTAAGTGAGCTTCAATAATGTTGGAAAAGATTCGCAAGATTGCAATGCAACAAGTAGACCAAGCAATGTAAGGTACACGGAAACACACACGCAAAAAGATAAGTGGGGTCGTGCAACCAAGGATGAGCCAAAATGTGGAATCCACAAAAATGCTCTTGTTGCACAACACTAGAGAGACGCTAGCACGATTGCACAATAGGCGGATACAAGACTTGTGCACAACCTACTAAGCAAAAATGCAACGACTTCTATCCCAAGTATGTTCTATGCAAGGTGTTTCGATGATATGATCCAAGATGATCTAATATGACAATCTTAATGTTGTATGATGCTATGGTTCTTACTTAAAAGCTCTTTTGTTATCTTTTCCTTTTGCTTAAAAGCTTGTTTGGCTCTTTGATGTTTGAGCTCTTTTCTCATGCAATGCTTGACGAACCAAGATAGCAATTGTGTATGCGATGACAACTTTGTTACACAAGAGATGATACCAATATATGCAACAATGATGTATGTATGCTATGGGAAGTATGATCACTAATGTGCACAAGTCTCATTGCCGGCAATACTCAATGGCTAGTCTCGATGGGTAAGCAATGCAAAGGAGTAAGGCTATGATGGCTATCAATGTAATGGCAAGAATGATATGTCCAATACCAAGATGAGGTTACCGTTTCTTGCAGACGGTATGGTGTCAAAATGGTGGCATGAATACCAAGATGTAGTCGAGGTGGTCATTGTTGATGACGCGTCCGTGGCAAAGATGAGAGGCGGTGATGTTGATGTCGAACCATACCTAAATAGCCAAAACACAAGTAGGACACTGTACCGCAACTCAAATTCTCAAAGCAAAATTGGACCAAAATTGTTGGAGTTGGAGTTGGTAAGCGGTGGTTGTGTATGTGGTATATGGTGGTGCTATGCAGAAGTGGTGGGGGTATGCGGAAGTATATGTGGGCACCGGAACAAAATTTGGCAGTTAACTATTATTTTCAATGCATCAAGTTGCAAAAAATGAAGGATATTAGAGGGCTACAGTAACAATTCCATATACCGACAATAAAGCAGGAAAGACATAGAAGCCCCATGTAATGAACTCAGTAAAGAAATTTGAAAAACACAAGTCAATCATATGTTATGCGATGTCAAATAGAAAGATCAAGTGTGGAGATAGTCACCCATCCATTTCATACCCCTCACCTTTGTGGTCGCTCTTGATTATTGATGTTTGAATGCTTCAGAAACCAAATTTCTGGGCTAACAGAATCTAGAAAAGCAACAAATACAGCTGTGTAAATATCCAAAATTGCAACTGGATATATGTTTTATTGAAAAGATGAGAATGAACTAATCATCACCAACATCAAGCAGTACTTACACAAGTGTGCAGCTTCATGTTAGTACAAATTAATAAATGCAGTATAGATTGAGCAAGCAATATAGAAAGAGGCGGTAATATCTATTTTACCCATATCAAAAATACTGAAGGAGAGAGTAATTATTAAATGCACTGAACATAAACCTTACATTTATCAAAATAAGGAAGAAATACGTCCTTCAGAGCCTTCCTGTAGGTACAAATCATACTCAATTAGTAGGTACAAAGAAAGAGCAACATTGTCATCTCGGATTGGCCTAGTGCGGCTAAAACAAAATTCATGCCAACAACAATGAATCCTTCAAACCACAGCAAATGACTCGAAACCAAATCTCACCACTTACGCTATCTCGGTGACGAACTCCGTGTCCGGGTAGAGCACGTTTGCATGCATCAACGGGTCCGGGGCCTAATGAGCGGCAGAGTAGTCACATATCAGAAATTCAAGCATGCCCATGGCATCAGCAGAGGACGGAGAAACCTTCGCCTTGAGCTTGAGCACGGCAGTGCCACCCCTGACGTCGAAGAGGTCCGAGAGCGTGAGGGACTGTGATGTCTCGTTGTCTGGATGTACAAGCAGCGAGGCAAGCAAGAGAATGGTGGCACCACTAACATTTTATTCTTAGACTTCCCTGGTCGATTCCTTCTTCCTCCTCTGCCGCCGTCGTCGTACTCACCTCCTTCCTGGATCTCCCTGTCAAGGGGTGGAAAGAAACCAGCACACAACTCGTGGTTCAAATGTGAATCGACATCTTGAGCTAGGAAACTCAGATGTTGTATCATAACTGGAATAACCAAGCAAGAAATATTTTACCTTCGTGGTTCAAATGGATACTGCCTTGTTAATTGCCTCAACTTATTTCTTGTTATTTTCAGTAAACAATCTAAACAATTCTATGAATAATCCATCTACAATATCGCAAACCTGTATACAGAAACAAGATCGTAGTCACTGTTTTGCAGATGAACTATACTGATGAGGATATCAATACAATTGTTACACCCACAGCCCCTGCTGCTATACATACTGGACCAATTACTAGAGCTCGTGCACGCCAACTAAATTACCAGGTACTTTCGTTTCTTGGTAATGATTCTAATGTTCATGAGAATATGATGCTGCCTAAATTGGATACATTTGTTTTGCTTACAAATGAAGGGCCTAGCTTGGAGAAGGATGAACATTGGAGCAAGAACAAGCATGGAGATGATGGCATGCGCAAGGGGAACAAGAACGGAGTTACAAGTGATGGTTTCAGGACTTTGAAGCCACCATAATGGGTGCATGAAGCCTTGGACAAAATATACAAGATGACACTTCATAAATTATGTCCCGAGGCTATTTTAGGTGTTGCGTCACCTTATTATTGGGCCAGGCCCATGTAATTTCGAAATACATAAGTATAGGCTATTTTTAGAGTCCGTATGTGTGGGGAAACAAGAGATAGGGTTGATTTCGGACCCCTCCACCAAGGGCCATGAAATTCCCCCCCTCTTCCTCCATATATACAGCCCTTAGGGCATCGTTTAGACTTTGGGTTTTGTTTAGACTAAAAGTTCGCCATAGCTGCAACTTCGCGTACTTCGTTTGTGTTCAATGACCAGACAAAGGCGTCACAGAACCCCACCTTGATCAATAAAGCTTTCATCTTATATTCGCAATATCCAGATTGCAATCTCAGTTTCTTGCTTGTTCTTCGTTTGCTTGCAGGAAACAGACCCTCGTGGTCAGGTTGATCGTGCTCCGGCGTGGTCAATAACCTCTCGGAGTTGGTTTAGCGATTGCTAAGGCGCGACGTCCTCGCACGTTCGTAGTCGGATCGTCAAAGTCGACTGCCACCAAAGCGATATCCATCATCTCATCGAAAGACGGGACACCTTTGCCTATATCAAGTGGTATCAGATTTCCAGGTTGCTCGGTGAGATTTTACAGTTTTTCGTAGTTTAGATTCCAGAGTGTGCTTTTCCCTTGTTTATGTGCCGTGATTTTGTTAGTGTTCTAGGCTCGCGTCTCTAGCACGGTCTAGCCTAGGACCAGCACAGTACCGTCGTTGAGCGTTTATTCAACTTTGCATCTCTGAATTGATTTTTGCTGACCCCCTTTGCTACCATATTATAAGCCTTCCCAGTTCCACATACATCTACGTCGTGCGTTTGACTCTCCCTGGTAATCGCTCTATCCAAGCTTTGAGAGTTTTGACTACAACGGTTGCCGATCACCACCTGCTGCTGGGTAAGAACTGGTAAGAATTTGAGATTTGCTTGACGGGTTTGTGATACACCACCACCACTTCTTAGTAGTCTGTAGGATCATATTCTTGTGTGTTTCTATTTGCTGCTAACCATGGTAGGATCACAAGCCGATGAGACTGATTGGGAGAACCTGACGAACAAACAGCTACATGATAAATTTCAGCAAATGATGAGTGGACAGGTGCAAGATGTGCTAAACAGATTTGACGAGGCCATGGAGAAGATAGATGGCATGGAGAAGACGTTCGAAACAAAGCTTGATAGCAAGTTTAATGAATTACTCGCGCGTTTACCACCACCACCGCCGACTGCACCTATCGCACCTCTGCAACACCAACAACAACGCATCCTTCCGAATCAGTATGGACGAGCGAAGCGTGTTCCTATTGAGGATGGCCAAACTTCTGGTGCTGCTGTTCCTGTTATTGATGCTTCTTTGGCTCCTGCTACTGCTGCTGCTGGTACCCAGGAGGATGATGAGTATGCGGGCGATAATGAGGATGAGGTTGATCAAAATCAGAACTACATGCACCCACCAGCACCACCACCAGCAGGTCGACCTCAGGTATATATTCGTAATGGTAGGCCTGCACCACCACCTCAGGTACGAGATGATGTCCATATTCCTAAACTGAAATTGAATATTCCACCATTTGAGGGTAGATATGTTCCTAATATATATCTTACTTGGGAGTTAGAAACTGAACAACGTTTTACATGTTTACAATATCCCGAGGAGAGACGGGTTGCTGCTGCTGTTTGTGCTTTCACTAGTTTTGCATGTGTATGGTGGTCTGAACATTGTAGATTATATCCTATTCCAACTACTTGGGCTGCTTTGAAAACTGCTATGCGTACGCGTTGGGTTCCACCATATTATCAACGTGAATTGCTTCAAAAATTGCAGCGTTTAAGACAAGGGAAAAATTCTGTAGAAGAATATTATCAGGAATTACAAACTGGCATGATTAGATGTGGTATTGTTGAGGAGAATGAAGCTATGCTTGCACGTTTTCTGGGTGGATTAAATAGAGAGATTCAGACCATTCTAGACTATAAGGAGTATACTAATATCACTCGTTTACTCCATCTTGCTTGTAAAGCTGAACGTGAAGTGCAGGATCGACAAGCATTGGCGCGATCTAACTTTTCTGCAGGCCGACCTTCATCATGGACACCGCGTGCATCTTCTACTTCAACTGCACCAGCACCTCAATCAGGTGCCTCCTCCAGTCGTGATACAAGAAAACAGGCACAACCACTATTATCTGCCAAGAGCGCACCTGCTGGGCCTGCACAGAGTTCTTCTTCTTCCATGGCATCAACAGGGCACACAAGTGATATTATTTGTCGTCGTTGTAAGGGAGGAGGTCATTATGCGAGAGAATGCAAATCTCCGCGTGTGATGATTGCTACCGCGGATGGTGGATATGAGTCCGCTAGTGACTATGATGAGGAGACTTTGGCTCTTATTACACGTGAAGAACATGGTGGAGATGATTCTGATCATGAGACGCAATACATGGCTCTTGAAGACGCTGACAGGTATGAATGTTTAGTTGCTCAACGTGTTTTGAGTGTGCAGGTCACACAAGCTGAGCAAAATCAGAGGCACAATTTGTTCCATACCAAGGGAGTTGTGAAGGAACGTTCTGTGCGCATCATAATAGACGGAGGGAGCTGCAACAACTTGGCTAGCATGGAGATGGTGGAGAAGCTTTCTCTCACCACAAGACCACATCCACATCCTTACTACATCCAATGGTTCAACAACAGCGGCAAGGTTAAGGTAACACGTACTGTTCGTGTGCATTTTAGTATCTCTACATATGCTGATTATGTTGATTGTGATGTGGTACCTATGCAAGCATGTTCCTTATTACTTGGTAGACCATGGCAATTTGATAAAAACTCTGTACACCATGGTAGAAACAATCACTATACTCTTGTTCATAACGATAAAAATATTACTTTGCTTCCTATGACTCCTGATTCCATTTTGAAAGATGATATTAATAGAGCTAATAAAGCAAAATAGGAGAAGAATAAGAGTGAAAATCAGATTGTGGCAAAAGAATTTGAGCAACAAATGAAGCCTAATAATAAACCATCTAGTGTTGCTTCTGAAATTAAATTGAAAAGTGCATGTTTATTTGCCACCAAATCTGATATTGATGAGCTAGATTTCAGCAAATCTGTTTGCTATGCTTTTGCGTGCAAAGAGGCATTATTTTCATTCGAGGACGTGCCTTCCTCTTTGCCTCCTGCTGTCACTAACATTTTGCAGGAGTTCGCTGACGTCTTTCCACAAGACGTGCCATCGGGATTACCGCCTATTCGAGGGATTGAGCATCAGATTGACTTAATTCCCGGTGCTTCACTGCCAAACCGTGCGCCAAACCGTACCAATCCAGAGGAGACGAAGGAGATTATGCGTCAAGTACAAGAGCTTCTCGACAAAGGTTATATACGCGAATCCCTTAGTCCTTGTGTTGTTCCTATTATTCTAGTGCCGAAAAAGGATGGTACATCACGTATGTGTGTTGATTGTAGAGGCATTAATAATATTACTATTCGTTATCGTCATCCTATTCCTAGGCTCGATGATATGCTTGATGAATTGAGTGGCTCTACAATATTCTCCAAAGTTGATTTGCGTAGTGGATACCATCAAATTCGTATGAAATTGGGAGATGAATGGAAAACAGCATTTAAAACTAAGTTTGGATTATATGAGTGGTTAGTCATGCCTTTTGGGTTAACTAATGCACCTAGTACTTTCATGAGATTAATGAACGAAGTTTTACGTGCTTTCATTGGACGATTTGTGGTAGTTTACTTTGATGACATATTGATTTATAGCAGATCTTTGGAAGAACATTTGGAACATTTACGTGCTGTTTTTATTGCTCTACGTGATGCACGTTTGTTTGGTAACCTTGGGAAGTGCACCTTTTGCACCGACCGAGTATCTTTTCTTGGCTATGTTGTTACTCCACAGGGAATTGAAGTTGATAAAGCCAAGATTGGAGCTATTGAGAGTTGGCCGCAGCCCAAAACGGTCACACAAGTGAGGAGTTTTCTTAGCCTCGCTGGATTCTATAGGCGTTTTGTGAGAGATTTCAGCACCATTGCTGCACCTCTCAATGAGCTTACAAAGAAAGATGTGCCTTTTCTTTGGGGTACCGCACAGGAAGAAGCCTTCTCAGTATTGAAAGATAAGTTGACACATGCTCCTTTACTCCAACTTCCTGATTTTAATAAGACTTTTGAGCTTGAATGTGATGCTAGTGGAATTGGATTAGGCGGTGTGTTATTACAAGATGGCAAACATGTTGCATACTTTTCTGAAAAATTGAGTGGGCCTAGTCTGAATTATTCTACTTATGATAAAGAATTATATGCTCTTGTTCATACTTTAGAAACATGGCAACATTATTTATGGCCCAAAGAATTTGTTATACATTCTGATCATGAATCTTTGAAACATATTAAAAGTCAAGCTAAACTGAATCGTAGACATGCTAAATGGGTTGAATTCATTGAGACTTTTCCTTATGTCATTAAACACAAGAAGGGAAAAGAAAATGTTATTGCTGATGCATTGTCTCGCCGCTATACTATGCTTTCACAACTTGACTTCAAAATATTTGGTTTGGAGACCATCAAAGATCAATATGTGCATGATGCTGATTTTAAAGATGTAATGCAGAATTGTAAAGAAGGAAGAATGTGGAACAAGTTCGTCGTTAACGATGGATTTGTGTTTCGTGCTAACAAGCTATGCATTCCAGCTAGCTCCGTTCGTCTTTTGTTGTTGCAGGAGGCGCATGGAGGAGGATTAATGGGACACTTTGGCATGAAGAAGACGGAGGACGTACTTGCTACACATTTCTTTTGGCCAAAGATGAGACGGGATGTTGAGTGTTTTATTGCTCGCTGCACTACATGTCAAAAAGCTAAGTCACGACTCAATCCTCATGGTTTATATATGCCTTTGCCTGTACCTAGTGTTCCTTGGGAGGATATATCTATGGACTTTGTTTTAGGTTTACCTCGAACAAAGAAGGGGAGGGATAGCATATTTGTTGTCGTGGATAGATTCTCGAAAATGGCACACTTTATACCATGTCATAAAAGCGATGATGCTGTTAGTGTTGCTGATTTGTTCTTTCGTGAAATTATTCGCTTGCATGGTGTGCCAAATACTATTGTTTCAGATCGTGATACTAAATTTCTTAGCCACTTTTGGAGATGTTTATGGGCTAAGTTGGGGACTAAACTGCTTTTTAGTACTACTTGTCACCCCCAAACTGATGGACAAACTGAAGTAGTCAATAGAACGTTGTCTACTATGCTTAGGGCTGTTTTGAAGAATAATAAGAAAATGTGGGAGGAATGCTTGCCTCATATTGAATTTGCTTATAATTGTTCATTGCATTCTACTACTAAGATGTGCCCTTTTGAAGTTGTGTATGGTTTCCTACCTCGTGCACCTATTGATTTGTTGGCTCTTCCATCTTCGGAGAAGGTTAATTTTGATGCTAAACAACGTGCTGAATTTATTTAAAAATGTATGAGTTAACTAAGGAAAACATTGAGCGTAAGAATGCTAAATATAAACTTGCTGGAGATAAGGGTAGAAAACATGTTGTGTTTGCACCTGGAGATCTTGTTTGGTTACATTTGCGTAAGGATAGATTTCCTGATTTGCGCAAATCAAAGTTAATGCCACGTGCTGATGGTCCCTTTAAGGTGTTAGAGAAAATAAATGATAATGCATATAAACTTGAGCTGCCTGCATATTTTGGGGTTAGTCCCACTTTTAACATTGCAGATTTGAAGCCTTATTTGGGTGAGGAAGATGAACTTCCGTCGAGGACGACTTCATTTCAAGAAGGGGAGGATGATGAGGACATCAATACAATTGTTACACCCACAGCACCTGCTGCTATACATACTGGACCAATTACTAGAGCTCGTGCACGCCAACTAAATTACCAGGTACTTTCGTTTCTTGGTAATGATTCTAATGTTCATGAGAATATGATGCTGCCTAAATTGGATACATTTGTTTTGCTTACAAATGAAGGGCCTAGCTTGGAGAAGGATGAACATTGGAGCAAGAACAAGCATGGAGATGATGGCATGCGCAAGGGGAACAAGAACGGAGTTACAAGTGATGATTTCAGGACTTTGAAGCCACCATAATGGGTGCATGAAGCCTTGGACGAAATATACAAGATGCCACTTCATAAATTTCGTCTCGAGGCTATTTTAGGTGTTGCGTCACCTTATTATTGGGCCAGGCCCATGTAATTTCGAAATACATAAGTATAGGCTATTTTTAGAGTCCGTATGTGTGGGGAAACAAGAGATAGGGTTGATTTCGGACCCCTCCACCAAGGGCCACGAAATTCCCCCCCCCCCTCTTCCTCCATATATACAGCCCTTAGGGCATCGTTTAGACTTTGGGTTTTGTTTAGATTAAAAGTTCGCCATAGCTGCAACTTCGCGTACTTCGTTTGTGTTCAACGACCAGACAAAGGCGTCACAGAACCCCACCTTGATCAATAAAGCTTTCATCTTATATTCGCAATATCCAGATTGCAATCTCAGTTTCTTGCTTGTTCTTCGTTTGCTTGCAGGAAACAGACCCTCGTGATCAGGTTGATCGTGCTCCGGCGTGGTCAATAACCTCTCAGAGTTGGTTTAGCGATTGCTAAGGCGCGACGTCCTCGCACGTTCGTAGTCGGATCGTCAAAGTCGACTGCCACCAAAGCGATATCCATCATCTCATCGAAAGACGGGACACCTTTGCCTATATCATATACCCTATCAATCTTCTTCACCCCAAAATAGTGACCCATACAGACTCACACGGATGCCTACGTGTGCTGGAATTTTCGACTCTAAACACAGTTATAACCTCAAATACACCACAAAACCATGCCACCTTCACTTTGAACCTGAAATAAGCTTTGGAGTGTAGATCCCTAAACTCTTTTGATGATAGGTATTCCCTAAATGTGAATATCCAACAACGGAAACTATTTATTAAATCAGCAGAAATAGAAACTGAGACTCACCGCACATCCGATGAAAACAACAGGCTGGGGCGGATTATGCGGTTGATGAGGAGGGCCCATGGCCTCCCACGAGAGAGGAGGCGCTGACAACCCCAACGACCTCGTCTGGGTCGAGCTCGTCCTCCGCAGCCCACCTGCTAGCATAGGGCGTGGCGGATGAGAAGGGCGGCTTCAGAAAGTTTTGAGCTGACTTCGTCCATTTTGTCAATACTCTCTGAACAACGTAAATTCATCTATTCGCCATGTGAATGTGATTGCCCATAAGGCGACTCCCAAGGTTTTGTTTGCATCCAGCCGTCCAAATAGCTCCACTGATTGTTCCTGTTAGTCCTGTGATTCTCATGGAAAATAGTGGGAGAGCTAGGTATTCCCTTGTGGTTTGAGCTTCGCTACAAAAACAAACACAACATCATGTCAAACAGGATTGAGAACTTATTTATATACCCAGACTATTCGAGCAGGATGTACCTCACGCCTCATGTGCAACTTTGATCTGACAACATCCGCAGTTCCTTGGCTATCACACCATCATGTCTACAATGTGAACATTGCCATCCAAACACACAAACATCAGCAGGATCATTGAATACTCTATTATCGTTTGCAGCAACATCATATTCCAGCACCCCCCCCCAAAGATCCATGACAGGCCCAACCGCATAAATCCAAAATAAATCTAGCACAGGCACGCAACAGAAATGACCAAGCGAAGCATACTCGCCTTGCTAGCCGGCGAGGTTGTCGAACGAAGATCTAGGGCATTGTTCATCGCACGGTGGGAAGATCCAGGGCGCTGTTCATCATACGGTGGCTTGCAAGGGGAGGAGGTGGTCGCGGCTATGGAGAAGCGACGCGAGCGGCGGCCTTCACACGCCTTTCAGCGATGGCGGGGGGAGAGCAATGGCGGTGGCAAGCTCGGCGAAGAGAGAGAGAGGACGAGAGCTTGTCGTCGGCTACAGCTCGATGACCGAGGGCGGCTAGCAGGGCGGCGCCATGAGTTGGGTTCCCGAGGAGGATTCAAATCAGGGGGGCGGGAGGAGAGGAGGACGGAAGCGTGGTGGCGGCTACAGGGCCCGCTAGGTAGCGATGGCTAGGGTTGGGTGGGGATTTGGGAAGAGAGGAGAGTGGGCGGGTGGGGGAAAGAATGGCCCAGTGCCCACTCAGTCACCCCTGCCATTGTTGGATATTTTTCCAACAAGGTGAAATGCCGGGAATGCCCTCGGTAGGCATCCAATTTTACACGCGGTGGCACGCGATTTTTGCTGCTATTCATTGCTATAGTCGCGAGTTTTGATCCAACGGCCTAGATCAATCGCGAGCGAGATCCTACGGCTAGAATCGCATCAAACAAAGGCATCCGACGGCCGAGACGCTCTAGGCTCTGAGAGAGCTTGGTTTTCCCTAGGTTCTTGTTTATTGAAGTTTTGATCCAGCGGCCCAGATCAATCGGGAGCGAGATCCTACGGCTGGAATCGCATCAAGAAAACGCATCCGATGACTGAGACGCTCTGAGCTCTGAGAAAGCTTGGTTTTCCCATAGGTCATTTGTTTCTTGATTCTTGATGGCAACCTAACTCCAAAATGATATGATATTTGAATACTCCCGTTATCAGTGCTTACTTAAATGATGCTCTTTGTTGGACTCATACTCTTAGTGTAGATTGTGCAATCAAGACTCCATATAAAACTTCCTTGCGGGATGATTGCATTTCCTCATCGAGTCACAACAGAGCAGATAGAGACCAGGAAATCGTCAGTCTTAATCAGGTTGGAAAAACAAAATTATTGCTCATAGAGTAAATAATTCTACTTGGTGACTCATTAAACTACTCACAGTGGGAGTAACTTAAACTAGTAACATGCATATCTTACTACTCTATGCTACTGCCTCCATAGTGGGTAGTAACATATATGAGATGTCATGCAACTCTTCATTTATTAGGTTATAAACTCATCTTGTATTTGTATGTGATGTAGGGTAGGAACCCTAGGGGCCGATCTTTCACGGAAGGAGCGGATCCCGCGAAGAACACGAAGAACACGGGGAAGAACGGAGAGAAAACACAAGGGGAAACACAAGAGGAGACACTAAACCAACACGAATAAGTCACACATGTGCTAGATCCTCAAATACATAAGAGAAGATACACGATCCACAGACAACTAAGGACGATACAAGGGTAGCTGGTCTTCTCCGTGAGGAGGTCTTGAGTTCTTCCCTAAAAGGGGTCTTGAATCCTCTTGGAGGATCTTCTCCGGTGGAAGCTCGAATCTCCGTGGAGAAGGTAACCCAGTGGATGAGCAAAGCTCTCACACAAACATGAGCTAAACCTTTGCTAACCCTAACTAGAAGGATGAGGGGGAGTTTATATGGTCTGAATCCACGAAAGGGTAAGTGAAAGGGGGATACATGGGCCCTAGGCCCGTTCTCTGCGCACGGGCAGGGCGGTAGTACTGGGAAGCGGGCGGTAGTACCGCTAAAGCGATAGTGCCGCTGGCATGGGCGGTAGTACCGGACCCGGGTCGTGCGAACACAGGGATTTGTCGGGTTGAGCGGCAGTGGAGCGGGAGCCCGGTGGTAGTACCGCTTGGAGGGTTTCAGCGGTAGTACCGCTCGTCCTGGCGTGTGCGGCTCCTCTTCATGCTCTTGATGTCCATCTCGCTCCATAGCTCCTTCTGGGCTGGTCCCTTGGTACCTAAGCACACAAAACATCTTCGTTTGAGGTAGTAACCATGTCTCAAGTGGATCGAAGTGGAATTGTTAGAGGAGATATGTCACCTTGGTTTCAAGAGCTCTTGCACGTGCTCGTTGTTGGAAATATGCCCTAGAGGCAATAATAAATTGGTTATTATTATATTTCCTTGTTCATGATAATCGTTTATTATCCATGCTAGAATTGTATTGATAGGAAACTCAGATACATCTGTGGATACATAGACAACACCATGTCCCTAGTAAGCCTCTAGTTGACTAGCTCGTTAATTAATAGATTATTACGGTTTCCTGACCATGGACATTGGATGTCGTTGATAACGGGATCACATCATTGGGAGAATGATGTGATGGACAAGACCCAATCCTAAGCCTAGTACAAAGATCGTGTAGTTCATATGCTAAAGCTTTTCTAATGTCAAGTATCATTTCCTTAGACCATGAGATTGTGCAACTCCCGGATACCGTAGGAATACTTTGGGTGTGCCAAACGTCACAACGTAACTGGGTGGCTATAAAGGTACACTACAGGTATCTCCGAAAATGTCTGTTGGGTTGGCACGGATCGAGACTGGGATTTGTCACTCTGTGTGATGGAGAGGTATCTCTGGGCCCACTCGGTAGGACATCATCATAATGTGCACAATGTGATCAAGGAGTTGATCACGGGATGATGTGTTACGGAACGAGTAAAGAGACTTGCCGGTAACGAGATTGAACAAGGTATCGGGATACCGACGATCGAATCTCGGGCAAGTACAATACCGCTAGACAAAGGGAATTGTATACGGGATTGATCGAATCCTCGACATCGTGGTTCATCCGATGAGATCATCGTGGAACATGTGGGAACCAACATGGGTATCCAGATCCCGCTGTTGGTTATTGACCGGAGAACGTCTCGGTCATGTCTGCATGGTTCCCGAACCCGTAGGGTCTACACACTTAAGGTTCGATGACGCTAGGGTTATAAAGGAAGTTTGTATGTGGTTACCGAATGTTGTTCGGAGTCCCGGATGAGATCCCGGACGTCACGAGGAGTTCCGGAATGGTCCGGAGGTAAAGATTTATATATGGGAAGTCCTGTTTTGGTCACCGGAAAAGTTTCGGGGTTTATCGGTAACGTACCGGGACCACCGGGAGGGTCCCGGGGGTCCACCAAGTGGGGCCACAAGCCCCGGAGGGCTGCATGGGCCAAGTGTGGGAGGGGACCAGCCCCAGGTGGGCTGGTGCGCCCCCCCCCACAAGGGCCCAAGGCGCCTAAGGGGAGGAGGGGGGCAAACCCTAAGGGCAGATGGGCCTTAGGGCCCATGCCTGGTGCGCCTCCCTCTCCCCCTCCACCTGGCCGCCACCCAGATGGGATCTGGGGGCTGCCGCCACCCCTAGGGAGGGAACCCTAGGTGGGGGCGCAGCCCCTCCCCTCCCCCTATATATACTTGAGGTTTGGGCTGCCCAAGACACACGAGTTCCTCTCCTTCTTGGCGCAGCCCTACCCCTCTCCCTCCTCGTCTCTTGCGGTGCTTGGCGAAGCCCTGCTGGAGTACCACGCTCCTCCACCACCACCACGCCGTTGTGCTGCTGCTGGATGGAGTCTTCCTCAACCTCTCCCTCTCTCCTTGCTGGATCAAGGCATGGGAGACGTCACCGGGCTGTACGTGTGTTGAACGCGGAGGTGCCGTCCGTTCGGCACTAGGATCTCCGGTGATTTGGATCACGACGAGTACGACTCCTTCAACCCCGTTCTCTTGAACGCTTCCGCTTAGCGATCTACAAGGGTATGTAGATGCACTCTCCTTCCCCTCGTTGCTGGTTTCTCCATAGATAGATCTTGGTGACACGTAGGAAAATTTTGAATTTCTGCTACGTTCCCCAACAGTGGCATCATGAGCTAGGTCTATGCGTAGTTTCTATGCACGAGTAGAACACAAAGTAGTTGTGGGCGTTGATTTTGTTCAATATGCTTACCGTTACTAGTCCAATCTTGATTCGGCGGCATTGTGGGATGAAGCGGCCCGGACCGACCTTACACGTACTCTTACGTGAGACTGGTTCCACCGACTGACATGCACTAGTTGCATAAGGTGGCTAGCGGGTGTCTGTCTCTCCCACTTTAGTCGGATCGGATTCGATGAAAAGGGTCCTTATGAAGGGTAAATAGCAATTGGCATATCACGTTGTGGTTTTGCGTAGGTAAGAAACGTTCTTGCTAGAAACCCATAGCAGCCACGTAAAACATGCAAACAACAATTAGAGGACGCCTAACTTGTTTTTGCAGGGTATGCTATGTGATGTGATATGGCCAAGAAGAATGTGATGAATGATATGTGATGTATGAGATTGATCATGTTCTTGTAATAGGAATCACGACTTGCATGTCGATGAGTATGACAACCGGCAGGAGCCATAGGAGTTGTCTTAATTTATTATGACCTGCGTGTCAACATAAACGTCATGTAATTACTTTACTTTATTGCTAACCGTTAGCTGTAGTAGTAGAAGTAATAGTTGGCGAGACAACTTCATGAAGACACGATGATGGAGATCATGGTGTCATGCCGGTGACGATGATGATCATGGAGCCCCGAAGATGTAGATCAAGAGGAGCAAAGTGATGATGGCCATATCATGTCACTATTTGATTGCATGTGATGTTTATCATGTTTATACATCTTATTTTCTTAGAACGACGGTAGTAAATTTCAAGAAAGTGTTCCCCCTAACTGTGCACCGTTGCGAAGGTTCGTTGTTTCGAAGCACCACGTGATGATCGGGTGTGATAGATTCTAATATTCGAATACAACGGGTGTTGACGAGCCTAGCATGTACAGACATGGCCTCGGAACACATGCGAAACACTTAGATTGACTTGACGAGCCTAGCATGTACAGACATGGCCTCGGAACACAAGAGACCGAAAGGTCGAGCATGAGTCGTATGGTAGATACGATCAACATGAAGATGTTCACCGATGATGACTAGTCCGTCTCACGTGATGATCGGACACGGCCTAGTTGACTCGGATCATGTAATCACTTAGATGACTAGAGGGATGTCTATCTGAGTGGGAGTTCATAAGATGAACTTAATTATCCTGAACATAGTCAAAAGGTCTTCGCAAATTATGTCGTGGCTCGCGCTTTAGTTCTACTGTTTAGATATGTTCCTAGAGAAAATTTAGTTGAAAGTTGATAGTAGCAATTATGCGGACTAGGTCCGTAAACTGAGGATTGTCCTCATTGCTTCATAGAAGGCTTATGTCCTTAATGCACCGCTCAGTGTGCTGAACCTCGAACGTCGTCTGTGGATGTTGCGAACATCTGACATACACATTTTGATAACTACGTGATAGTTCAGTTAAACGGTTTAGAGTTGAGGCACCGAAGACGTTTTGAAACGTCGCGAAACATATGAGATGTTTCGAGGGCTGAAATTGGGATTTCAGGCTCGTGCCCACGTCAAGAGGTATAAGACCTCCGACGATTTTCTTAGCCTGCAAACTAAGGGAGAAAAGCTCAATTGTTGAGCTTGTGCTCAGATTGTCTGAGTACAACAATCATTTGAATCGAGTGGGAGTTGATCTTCCAGATGAGATAGTGATGTTTCTCCGAAGTCATTACCACCAAGCTGCTAGAGCTTCGTGATGAACTATAATATATCAGGGACATATATGATGATCCTTGAGATATTCGCGATGTTTGACACCACAAAAGTAGAAATCAAGAAGGAGCATCAATTGTTGATGGTTGGTGAAACCACTAGTTTCAAGAAGGGCAAGGGCAAAAAGGGATACTTCATGAAACGGCAATTCAGCTGCTGCTCTAGTGAAGAAACCCAAGGTTGAACCCAAACCCGAGACTAAGTGCTTCTGTAATAAGGGGAACAGCCACTGGAGCAGAATTACCCTAGATACTTGGTAGATGAGAAGGCTGGCAAGGTCGATAGAAGTATATTGGATGTACATTGTGTTAATGTGTACTTTACTAGTACTCCTAGTAGCACCATGGTATTAGATACCGGTTCGGTTGCTAAATGTTAGTAAACTCGAAATAAAAGGCTGCGGAGTAAACGGAGACTAGCTAAAGGTGAGCTGGCAATATGTGTTGGAAGTTTTTCCAAGCTTGATGTGATCAAGCATCGCACGCTCCCTCTACCATCGAGATTGGTGTTTGCGTTGAGCATAGACATGATTGGATTATGTCTATCGCAATACGGTTATTCATTTAAGGAGAATAATGGTTACTCTGTTTATTTGAATAATACCTTCAATGGTCTTGCACCTAAAATGAATGGTTTGTTGAATCTCGATCGTAGTGATACACATGTTCATGCCAAAAGATATAAGATAGTAATGATAGTACCACCTACTTGTGGCACTGCCACGTAAGTCATATCGGTATAAAACGCATGAAGAAGCTCCATGTTGATGGATCTTTGGGCTCACTCGTTTTGAAAAGTTTGAGACATGCGAACCATGTCTATTGGTGTATATGCATGAAGAAACTCCATGCAAATGGACCGTTTGGACTCACTTGATTTTGAATCACTTGAGACATGCAAATCATACCACATGGGCAAGATGACTGAAAGCCTCGTTTTCAGTAAAATGGAACTAGAAAGCAACTTGTTGGAAGTAATACATTTTGATGTGTGCAGTCCAATGAGTGCTGAGGCGTGTAGTGGATATCGTTATGTTCTTACTTCACAGATGATTTGAGTAGATGTTGAGTATATTTACTTGATGAATCACGAGTCTGAATTATTGAAAGGTTCAAGTAATTTCAGGGTGAAGTTGAAAGATCGTCGTGACAAGAGGATAAAAGATCTATGATATGATCATAGAGATGAATATCTGAATTACGAGTTTGGCACAGAATTAAGACATTGTGGAAATTGTTTCACAACTAATACAGCCTGGAACACCATAGTGTGATGGTGTGTCCGAACATCATAACTGCACCCTATTGGATATGATGCATACCATGATGTCTCTTATCGAATTACCACGATAGTTTATGGGTTAGGCATTAGAGACAACCACATTCACTTTAAATAGGGCACCACGTAATTCCGATGAGATGACACCGTATGAACTATGGTTTAGAGAAACCTAAGCTGTCATTTCTTAAAAGTTTGGGGCTGCAACGCTTATGTGAAAAAGTTTCAGGCTGATAAGCTTGAACCCAAAGCGGATAAATGCATCTTCATAGGACACCCAAAACAGTTGGGTATACCTCCTGTCTCAGATCCGAAAGCAATAAGGGATTGTTTCTAGAATCGGGTCCTTTCTCGAGGAAAAGTTTCTCTCGAAAGAATTGAGTGGGAGGATGGTGGAGACTTGATGAGGTTATTGAACCGTCTCTTCAACTAGTGTGTGGCAGGGCACAGGAAGTTGTTCCTGTGGCACCCACACCAATTGAAGTGAAAGCTTATGATAGTGATCATGAAACTTCAGATCAAGTCACTAACAAACCTCGTGGGATGACAAGGATGCATACTACTTCAGAGTGGTACGTAATCCTGTCTTGGAAGTCATGTTGCTAGACAACAATGAACCTACGAGCTATGGAGAAGCGATGGTGGGCCCGGATTCCGATAAATGGCTCGAGGCCATAAAATCCGAGAGAGGATCCATGTATGAAAACAAAGTGTAGACTTTGGCAGAACAGCTCGATGGTCGTAAAGCTGTTGAGTACAGATGGATTTTAAAAGGAAGACGGACAATGATGGTAAGTATCACCATTAAGAAAGCTCGACTTGTCGTTAAGATTTTTTCCGACAAGTTCAAGGAGTTGACTATGATGAGACTTTCTCACTCGTAGCGATGCTAAGAGTCTGTTGGAATTATATTAGCGATTACTGCATTATTTATGAAATCTTGCAGATAGGATGTCAAAACATTGTTTCCTCGACGATTTTCTTGAGGAAAGGTTGTATGTGATACAACCGGAAGGTTTTGTCAATCCTGAAAGATGCTAATAAGTATGCAAAGCTCCAGCAATCCTTCTAAGGACTGGAGTAAGCATCTCGGAGTTGGAATGTATGCTTTGATGAGATGATCAAAGATTTTGGGTGTATACAAAGTTTATGAGAAACTTGTATTTCCAAAGAAGTGAGTGGGAGCACTATAGAATTTCTGATGAATATATGTTGTTGACATATTGTTGATCAGAAATGACGTAGAATTTCTGGAAAGCATATAGGGTTATTTGGAAAGTGTTTTTCAATGGAAAGCCTGGATTAAGCTACTTGAACATTGAGCATCAAGATCTATAAGGATAGATCAAAACGCTTAATGGTACTTTCAAATGAGCACATACCTTGACATGATCTTGAAGGTGTTCAAGATGGATCAGTCAAAGAAGGAGTTCTTGCCTGAGTTGTAAGGTATGAAGTTAAGACTTAAAGCTCGACCACGGCAGAAGAAAGAGGAAGGACGAAGGTCGTCCCCTATGCTTTTGTCATAGGCTCTATACGGTATGCCATGCTGAGTACCGCACCTGATGTGTGCCTTGCCACATATCTGGCAAGAGGGTACAAAGGTAATCTAGGAGTAGATCACCAGATAGCGGTCTAAATTATCCTTAGAGGAATAAGGATATGTTTCTCGGTTATGGAGGTGATAAAGAGTTCGACGTAAAGAGTTACGTCGATGCAAGCTTAACACCTATCCGGATAGCTCTGAGTAGAGATACCGGATACGTATAATGGAAATAGCTCCAAGTAGAACAGTTATTTGAAATGGCTCCAAATGTAGCGTAGTAGTTGCATCTACAAGATGACATAGAAATTTGCGAAGTACATACGGATCTGAATGTTGCAGACCCGTTGACTGAAACCTCTCTCACAAGCATAACATGATCAAACCCAGAACTCTTTGGGTGTTAGTCACATGGGGATGTGACCTTGAGTGTTAATCACATATCGATGTGAACTGGATTATTGACTCTAGTGCAAGTGGGAGACTGTTGGAAATATGCCCTAGAGGCAATAATAAATTGGTTATTATTATATTTCCTTGTTCATGATAATCGTTTATTATCCATGCTAGAATTGTATTGATAGGAAACTCAGATACATGTGTGGATACATAGACAACACCATGTCCCTAGTAAGCCTCTAGTTGACTAGCTCGTTGATCAATAGATGGTTACGGTTTCCTGACCATGGACATTGGATGTCGTTGATAATGGGATCACATCATTAGGAGAATGATGTGATGGACAAGACCCAATCCTAAGCCTAGCACAAAGATCGTGTAGTTCGTATGCTAAAGCTTTTCTAATGTCAAGTATCATTTCCTTAGACCATGAGATTGTGCAACTCCCGGATACCGTAGGAATACTTTGGGTGTGCCAAACGTCACAACGTAACTGGGTGGCTATAAAGGTACACTACAGGTATCTCCGAAAGTGTCTGTTGGGTTGGCACGAATCGAGACTGGGATTTGTCACTCCGTGTGACGGAGAGGTATCTCTGGGCCCACTCGGTAGGACATCATCATAATGTGCACAATGTGATCAAGGAGTTGATCACGGGATGATGTGTTACGGAACGAGTAAAGAGACTTGCCGGTAACGAGATTGAACAAGGTATCGGGATACCGACGATCGAATCTCGGGCAAGTACAATACCGCTAGACAAAGGGAATTGTATACGGAATTGATCGAATCCTCGACATCGTGGTTCATCCGATGATATCATCGTGGAACATGTGGGAACCAACATGGGTATCCAGATCCCGCTATTGGTTATTGACCGGAGAACGTCTCGGTCATGTCTGCATGGTTCCCGAACCCGTAGGGTCTACACACTTAAGGTTCGATGACGCTAGGGTTATAAAGGAAGTTTGTATGTGGTTACCGAATGTTGTTCGGAGTCCCGGATGAGATCTCGGACGTCACGAGGAGTTCTGGAATGGTCCGGAGGTAAAGATTTATATATGGGAAGTCCTGTTTTGGTCACCGGAAAAGTTTCGGGGTTTATCGGTAACGTACCGGGACCACCGGGAGGGTCCCGGGGGTCCACCAAGTGGGGCCACAAGCCCCGGAGGGCTGCATGGGCCAAGTGTGGGAGGGGACCAGCCCCAGGTGGGCTGGTGCGCCCCCCCCCCACAAGGGCCCAAGGCGCCTAAGGGGAGGAAGGGGGGCAAACCCTAAGGGCAGATGAACCTTAGGTCCCATGCCTGGTGCGCCTCCCTCTCCCCCTCCACCTGGCCGCCACCCAGATGGGATCTGGGGGCTGCCGCCACCCCTAGGGAGGGAACCCTAGGTGGGGGCGCAGCCCCTCCCATCCCCCTATATATACTTGAGGTTTGGGCTGCCCAAGACACACGAGTTCCTCTCCTTCTTGGCGCAGCCCTACCCCTCTCCCTCCTCATCTCTTGCGGTGCTTGGCGAAGCCCTGCTGGAGTACCACGCTCCTCCACCACCACCACGTCGTTGTGCTGCTGCTGGATGGAGTCTTCCTCAACCTCTCCCTCTCTCCTTGCTGGATCAAGGCATGGGAGACGTCACCGGGTTGTACGTGTGTTGAACGCGGAGGTGTCGTCCGTCCGGCACTAGGATCTCCGGTGATTTGGATCACAACGAGTACGACTCCTTCAACCCCGTTCTCTTGAACTCTTCCGCTTAGCTATCTACAAGGGTATGTAGATGCACTCTCCTTCCCCTCATTGTTGGTTTCTCCATAGATGGATCTTGGTGACACGTAGGAAAATTTTGAATTTCTGCTACGTTCCCCAACACTTGTGCCATGGGTCCAAGAGGTGTCGTAGGAGATGTAGTTGGGTCCATGGGGATGGCCTTGGGATGCTCCGCATCATCTCCCCTCCCTTGGGGAAGATCCGTCCTCGGATCAAATTCTTCATCACCATGGAAGGGAGAGAGATCTTTGACGTTGAAGATGTCGCTCACGTTGTACTTGTCGCGCAGGAGGTCGATATTGTAAGTGTTGTCTTTGTAGCGTGCAAGCACCTTGAAGGGTCCATCCGCTCGTGGTCGAAGCTTGGACTTGCATTCTTGTGGAAAGCGGTCCTTGCAAAGGTGTAGCCACACGAGATCACCAATATTGAAGGCCATAGGTTGCTTGTTGAAGTTGAGCTTGGTCGCAAGGCGTTGAACTTGGCGCTCGATGGTGTTTCTTATATCTTCATGCACCTTATTGAGATGTGTCACACGCGCACTTGCATCCAAATTGATGCGATCTTGGAGTGGTAGATGGAGAATGTCCAAAGGTGATAAAGGGTTGAACTCGTAGACGACCTCGAAGGGGGACTTGCCGGTTGTTGAGTGTCTTGCTCGGTTGTAGGCGAACTCGGCGATAGGTAGGCACTCCTCCCACTCCTTGATGTTCTTCTTGATTAGTACTCGAAGTAGAGCGGAGAGTGTGCGGTTGGTAACATCCGTTTGGCCGCCGATTTGTGGATGATATGCCGTAGAGAAGAGTAGCTTGATTCCGAGATTGGTGCATAGGGTCTTCCAAAAGTAGCTAAGGAACTTGACGTCGCGGTCCGAGACGATAGTTTTTTGGCACTCCATGTACACACAATATTTCCCTACAAAAGAGAGTAGCAACATGTGAAGCATCGTCTATCTTGTTGCAAGGAATAAAATGTGCCATTTTTGAGAAACGGTCCACAACAACAAATACGGAATCCTTCCCATTTGGAGTCCTAGGCAAACCAAGTATAAAGTCCATGCTAATGTCTTCCCATGGTTGATATGGAATTGGTAGGGGCATATAAAGGCCATGAGATTGAGCTTTGGACTTAGCTTTGTGACACGTAGAGAAACGGTTGGTGAAGCGATTGACGTCGCGAAACATCTTTGGCCAAAAGTAGTTCTTCGAGAGCGTGGCGAATTCTTGTCCTGTCCAAAGTGTCCCATTAAGCCTCCTCCATGAGATTCCTGCAAAAGCAACAAACGAAGAGAAGACTCGGGGATGCAAAGTTTGTTAGCTCTCATAAGATACCCATCTTTGATGTAATAGCTTTCCCAAAAGTTGTGCGACAAACACTTGGCATAAGGAGTAGAAAAAGTAGGATCATGCTCATACAAGTCTTTGATATGCTCAAAACCAATGACATCCAATGCAAGTTGAGTGACAACCATGCATATGCGAGAAAGGGCATCCGCTACAATCTTTTCCTTACCCTTAATGTACTTGATGACATAAGGAAAAGACTCAATAAATTCACTCCATTTAGCATGACGCTTGTTCAACTTGGTTTGGCCCTTAAGATACTTGAGCGTTTCATGATCGATATGAATGATAAACTCATGAGGGTGAAGATAGTGTTCCCATTCATGCAAAACATAGACTAAAGCATATAGCTCTTTGTCATAGATGGGGTAATTGAGTTTCGCGCCGGAGAGTTTCTCACTAAAGTAAGCTATGGGACGCTTCTCTTGCGTTAACACACCTCATTGAAAGCGGTATCTTGGGATGGTCCCCAAACAAAAGGCGCATTCTTCTTGCTCAAAGCATGCAAAGGCGAAGAAATGATGCTAAAATCTTTCACAAAGAGACGATAGAAACCCACAAGGCCAAGAAAGCTACGCACTTGTTTCAAGTTGGTTGGTTGTGGCCAAGTCTTAATAGCATTGATCTTGGACTCATCAACATGAACACCCTTAGAGGATACAACAAAACCCAAGAAAACGAGCTTGTCAACGCCAAAAAGGCATTTCTCCATATTAGCATAGAGATGCTCTTTTCGAAGAGTTTGTAAAACAGTTCGGACATGGGTGACATGCTCTTTGAGAGACTTGCTAAAAACAAGGATATCATCGAAGTAGACCACAACAAACACACCAATGTACAATGTAAGGGCGAAAGACATGATTCATAAGACGCATAAAAGTATCCGGTGCTTCCGATAGACCCATAGGCATGACTAACCACTCATACAAGCCAAACTTGGTTTTGTAAGCGGTTTTCCATTCATCACCCTCTTGTATGCGGATTTGATAGTAACCACTTTTAAGATCAATTTTTGAAAAGATAGTGGCACCACTAAATTCATCAAGCATATCATCAAGGCGTGGAATGGGATACCTATAACGAACGGTGATAGCATTGATAGGTCTACAACCGGAGCACATGCGAAAGCTACTGTCTCGTTTTGGCACAAGAATGACCGGGACGGCACAAGGGCTCAAACTTTCATGCACATGTCCATGGTCTATGAGATGCTTTACTTGCCTTTGTATTTCTTTGGTTTCTTCAGGGTTGACGTGGTAGGAAGCTTTATTCGGAAGCGGTGCTCCGGGGATGAGGTTGATGCGGTGCTCGATTCCTCATAGTGGAGGTAGTCCCAGAGGTAGCTTGTCGGGGAAAACATCGTGAAATTCCTGCAAAAGAGAAGAAAACACTAGAGGAAGAGTGTGAGAGTTGTTAGCTTGTGGTGCATTGTCCTTGCACAAAAGGACGTAGTGTAGGACACTAGATGGGTTCTCACACACTCCTCTTATCTCACTTTTGGTAGCAAATAGGACTAAATTCTTCTTTTCTCTCATCGTGGAGGTGTTCGATTTGTGCTTGTCGCGCTCACTCTCTTTTGGGTGGCTCGCTCTCTCACTATTATCTCCACGATGGGTGGCTTGCTTGTCGGCGATCACTTGGCTTGGCGACATTGGACGAAGGATGTACTCCTTGCCCTTCATCTTGAAGATGTAGTGGTTCGTTCGGCCGTTGTGGATGACTCCTCTATCAAATTCCCATGGGCGTCCAAGGAGAAGGTGGAAAATGGTCATTGGAATGACGTCGCACTCCAAGGTGTCTTCATAGGCGTCAATTTTGAAGGAGACTTGTACTCAATGCTCGACTTGGATGGTACCAGAGTCGCTAAGCCATTGCACTTTGTATGGATATGGATGCTTCGTCTTGGGCAATTGGAGCTTGGAGCAAAGTTCTTCACTTGCGAGGTTATGACAACTCCCTCCATCGATGATGACCTTGACGGATCGTCCATTGATGTCGGCCTTGGTGTGGAATATGTGGCATCTTTGGTCTTCTTCTTGGTGATGTTGGAGAGTCAAGACTTTGGACACAACAAGAGCGGGACTTGAGTCTTCATCACAAAAGACTTGTTCCTCTTCATCGTTCACTTGCCGGTGCATGGAGACTTGCTCAAGAGCGTCCATTTCTCCTTCACTCATCGAGTCGTAGGTGCCGTCGTTGTTGAGGATCATGGTTCGCTTGTTGGTGCACTCATAGGACTTGTGGCCTCAGCCTCCGCATGTGAAGCATTTGAAGGAACTTGTCTTGACAGTCTCATCGGTTGGAGTGGATCATGATGAAGCTCTCGGCTTGAGGTTGCTCGTAGTACAAGGATGACTTGGAGTTGACGAAGCTTTCTTGAAACTCAACTTGTCGATGGTGCTAGTAGAAGGCTTGGTAGTCGGTGTTGGAGTCGTTGAGGCTTGGTTGTTGGAGAAACCGTATGACTTGGATGAGAACTTGGCATACTTGAAATCATCTTGCACTTGGCGTTCCGCTTTGGTAGCTTGGTGCACTAGCTCGATGAGATTCGAGTATGGTTGGAAGTCGGCGATCTTCTTGATAGGATGGTTGAGTCCATTCAAGAAACGTACCATAGTTTGCTCATCATCTTCCGTGACATTGGCTCTTATCATTGCAATCTCCATCTCCTTGTAGTACTCTTCAAAGCTCTTGGTTCCTTGCTTGAGTAGTTGGAGCTTCTTGAAGAGGTCGCGGTTGTACTAGGTAGGCACGAAGCGTGCTCTCATGACATCCTTCATTTGTGCCCAAGTAGTGATGGGTGGTTCACCTCTTGCCTCATGGCGCTCGATGACTTGTTCCCACCAAATGAGGACATAGTCGTGGAACTCAAGGGAGGCCATTGCGATCTTCTTCTCTTCTTCATAGTTGTGCAAACGAAAAATCGTGTCAACCTTCAATGCCCATGAAAGGTATTCTTCGGGATCGTTGCTTCCGTTGAACTTGGGCATGGTGAACTTGAGTTTGCCATAGCATTGCTCTTCATTGTGTTGGGGTCAGGGATGATGACGCCCATGTTGTTGATGATTGTTCATATCGTGGTGCTCTTGGCGCGGAGGGTTGTGAACCTCATGTTGCTCTTGTCGTGGATGATCTCCATTGTCTTCATGCTCTTGATGAACTTGTTGTTCTTGACGTGCTTGTGGAGGACCTTGTCAAGCTCGAGGAGGAACTTGACGATGCACATGAGCTTGATAAATACTCTCGCGAACTTCTTCGCGAAGTGCTTCTGCATGTTCACGAGCTTGTCAGCCTCGGTCGGCTATGGCTCGACTTGAATCACATAGAGCTTGTTGTGCCGCAAGTGCTTGAGCGTCACAGAGTTGTTGTTCTTGACGTTGTGCCTCGGCATCTTGTGCATTTTGGTGAAGACGCGCTCGCTCTTCCTCTTCATGTTGGCGTTGTCGTTGTCGTTCTCGTGATAGCGCAAAGGCCTCTTGGTTTTGACATCGTCGATGCTCTTGCGAGTCGGTGTCGCATAGAGGATTGAGGCTTGCTTGATGCTCATTGCGCGCGGCACGACGAAGAGTGTTCGATGTCGGTGTACTTGAGCCGAGAGGGTGAAGTCAGATTGGCGACTTGAATGGCTCCTTCTTGAAGTGGAAGAAGAGCGGTTGAGCAATAAAGCACGAATCTTGTCCATTCTTGCGTCATTCTCTTCTTGTGATCGTCGAGCTTATGGTCGAAGTAGTCCCTTGTACGTTGCTCAGAGAGTTGCAAGTCGGTGGAGAGGTTGTTGATGCGTTCACTCATAGCTTGTTGCTCTTGATGCAAAGCACGTTGTGCACCAAAGAGGTGACTCTTGGTGACGAAGGAGTTCATGTCGTCGTCTTGCTCCATGAAGAGTGGGTTGGTAGAAGTACTTGGCCTATCCATCATTTCAAGACAAATGTGAGTGGTAGAAAGAGAAGGACGAATACCAAATGTACCTTGACCAAAGTTGAAAGTGGATCGATGATCACTCCAATGTAGGACAAGGAAATAGCACAATTGGTACTAGCTCTTGTCGGATTCTCACACCTACACAAGTAAAAGCTTTTGGTGGAGCTTGGTTAGAATGGTGGCACAAAATTTCATGCAATTGTAAGTGAGCTTCAATAATGTTGGAAAAGATTCGAAGATTCAATGTAACAAGTAGACCAAGCATATAAGGTACACGGAAACACACACGCAAAACGATAAGTGGGGTTGGGCAACCAAGGATGAGCCAAAATGTGGAATCCACAAAAATGCTCTTGTTGCACAACACTAGAGAGACGCTAGCATGATTGCACAATAGGCGGATACAAGAACTTGTGCACAACCTACTTAGCAAAAATGCAACGACTTCTATCCCAAGTATGCTCTATGCAAGGTGTTCCGATGATATGATCCAAGATGATCTAGTATGACAATCTTAATGTTGTATGATGCTATGGTTCTTGCTTAAAAGCTCTTCGCTTATCTTTCCTTTTTGCTTAAAAGCTTGTTTGGCTCTTTGATGTTTGAGCTCTTTTCTCATGCAATGCTTGACGAACCAAGATAGCAAGTGTGTATGCGATGACAACTTTGTTACACAAGAGATGATACCAATATATGCAACAATGATGTATGTATGCTATGGGAAGTATGATCACTAATGTGCACAAGTCTCGTTGCCGGCAATACTCAATGGCTAGTCTCGATGGGTAAGCAACGCAAAGGAGTAAGGCTATGATGGCTATCAATGTAATGGCAAGAGTGATATGTCCAATACCAAGATGATGTTACCGTTCTTGCTTACGGTATGGTGTCATAATGGTGGCACGAATACCAAGATGTGGTCGAGGTTGTCGTTGTTGATGACGTGTCCGTGGCGAAGATGCATGGCGGTGATGTCGAGGTCGAACCGTACCTAAATAGCCAAAACACAAGTAGGACACGGTACCGCAACTCAAATTCTCAAAACTCAAAGTAGCAAACGTGTCGGAGAGCGAAACGGGTAAGCAATGGTGGAGGTATGCGGAAGTGGTGATGGTGGATAAGCGGTTTAGGCAAAGATGCCAATCAGTTTTGACTAAAACTGGGCGGGGCGGTAGTACCGCTTGGACAGGCGGTAGTACCGCTTGTGGTACTTAAGCGGTAGTGCCGCTCGGGGGGGCGGTAGTACCGCTGGTGTCGAAAAAATCGCAAGATCTGGATCGGGGTGGGTTTTGGGGCGGAAAAGGATGATTTCGTGGTCAAAATTCGAGCGATTTCATGGATGGAAGGTGGAGAAAATTGTGGAGATGCTAGGTCCACAAGTAACAAGGCAAATCCACGGATCAAATCCAACAAAACATCAACACACCAACAAATCACAAAAAAAAAATTGGGGCTACTTTTGGTGGGGATTTTCGAAATTGGGGAAGAACACAACAAAATTAGACTAGAAAACAAGGGGGAGGCTCCGAAATCATGATCAACGTGGCTCATGATACAAGATGATGTAGGCTAGGAACCCTGGGGGCCGATCTTTCACGAAAGGAGCGGATCCCGCAAAGAACACGAAGAACACGGGAAAGAACGGAGAGAAAACACAAGGGGAAACACAAGAGGAGACACTAAACTAACACGAATAAGTCACACATGTGCTAGATCCTCGAATACATAAGAGAAGATACACGATACACGGACAACTAAGGACGATACAAGGGTAGCCAGTCTTCTCCGTGAGGAGGTCTTGAGTTCTTCCCTAAAAGGGGTTTGAATCCGCTCGGAGGATCTTCTCCAGTGGAGGCTCGAATCTCCATGGAGAAGGTAACCAAGTGGATGAGCAAAGCTCTCACACAAACATAAGCTAAACCTTTGCTGACCCTAACTAGAAGGATGAGGGGGAGTTTATATAGTCTGAATCCACGAAAGAGTAAGTGAAAGGGGGATACATGGGCCCTAGGCCCGTTCTCTACGCACAGGCAGGGCGGTAGTACCGGGCAACGAGCGGTAGTACCGCTGGCATGGGCGGTAATACCGGACCCAGGTCATGCAAACACAGGGATTTGTCGGGTTGAGCGGCAGTGGAGCGGGAGCCCGGCGGTAGTACCGCTTGGAGGGTTTCAGCAGTAGTACCGCTCGTCCTGGCGTGTGCGGCTCCTCTTCATGCTCTTGATGTCCATCTCGCTCCGTAGCTCCTTCTAGGCTGGTCCCTTGGTATCTAAGCACACAAAACATCTTCGTTTGAGGTAGTAACCATGTCTCAAGTGGATCAAAGTGGAATTGTGAGAGGAGAGATGTCACCTCGGTTTCAAGACGTGCTTGTGTCATGGGTCCAAGAGGTGTCGTAAGAGATGTAGTTGGGTCCATGGGATGGCCTTGGGATGCTCCGCATCAGTATGTGTGATATTACCCATAGAACTAGTAACTAGCTATGTTATTACTTGCCTCTCTTTCATCATTAATTACTATGTCATATAGTTTGTCTAGATAAGTATGATGTTATCACTTAGATTACCTACAGTGAGAATAACATAGATGGTAACATCACACAGCTTTAGACAAAACAGATGATGTGGCGAGTAATTAGGCATACGGTAACATAACTAGTTATCACACATACCAGGAAGTTACGAAAATGTTGTTTAAGTCTAAGTACTCCCTCCGTCCCAGTAAGGCGTTTTTTGACTAGTCTAGTGTCAAAAAAGGAGTAGATTATAAATAATATGTATACAATAGGAAGATACAAACAGATAACGGACACCACCGCGCCACTGTTTTCCATGGACTAGCAAACAATGGAAGATTTAACAAATACCAACATATATGCAGTACAGAGGTTCGGTCCGTAGGGTTATAAAAATCAGCTCTTTTGATGGACAGCAATTGCATGAATGTCCATCTCCTTAAGCATGACCGATCGCCCACAAGAGTCGCATGGTGCAGTCCTGGATCCACAGATACTCTCATGTTCGCACATGTTTCGAAGCCGATCTCGAACATCCAGCGGTTGTCCACCAGCTTGAACCGTGTCGCCACAGAAACGGCACACAATCAGGCGAAATGGGCAGGTTGAGGATTGGTGTTTGACCTGACATTAAAGAACAAAGCAAGTTAGTCGTTTGGCATATGTAGGATTTGCCGTACGAAATGAGTGAAGAATATCAGCAATACAAGTCGACTGCTGAAAATAGATTGGTGTTGAAAATGTAAGATGGAAATTAGGGCTGTTTGGATCGTGACTATCTTTGCCATATGTTGCCATATTATTTTTGCCACACTTGCCACACTTGCCTTACTTGAGTTGCTCAAATTGTTAGCCACACTTTGGCTTGCCTAAGGGAATTTTGCCACACTTTTTGTGTGTATGACATGTGGGGTTCACTGCTTATAAAATAATTCTTGCCTAAGGTGTGGCTAGAACCAAACACCCACCTAACTTGGTCAAAGTTGACTAAGGTGAGATGTGACAAAGTGTGGCAAGGTATGGCTAGAAACCAAACAGTGAACTAACCTTGGGCAAGCTTGGCAAAAATGTGTGGCAAAATGTGGCTGCTAGGCCTAGAACCAAACAGCCCATTATCATATACTGCTGAAAATAGATAAATCTTGATAGAACTGCAAGAGCTGAAAAGTTCATCTGTTCTAAGAGCAGAAGATAATAAATAGGATGAGTTAAGGTATACCATTTCTTCCTTTTCTAGAACTACCCCGCAGGGGCAGTTCAGCGGCTCATGGAAGACTTTCATGTGCTTCTCCATTTCTCTCTGCTGGAAAGCTTGTCCACACTTACTGCAATGCACATGATCTGCTGCTGCTTCCTTACGAAGAACTACTCCACATCCATCATGCATGCAAATAACATTGTGCCTCACACAGTATGCCTCATGAAGTACTGAGGTCCGGCTAGATATATGTCGTTTGCAGTTCTTACAAACCACTGAGTCACCATTGACGGCTGATGACACACTACCCTGCTCATCAATCCTTTGGCTATCAATAACATCCTTGACAGCTACAGAAAGTTGAAACTTCGCTGTGCCCTTGAAACCGTAAACCCCAAGACTGTAAAGGCCACTGACCAAAGTAGCATCCTTTGGTTTGAGTATAAGAACCTTAGATCCCATCTCATGAGATGACCACTCATGACGGTGCTGAGTTGGGAATACTAAAGGATGCCTTGAAACATAAATATCAGTGTCACTGCCACTTGTATCAGACTCTATCTTAACCTCAATATTTACACAACCAGACGCAACTTTCTCAGCCACACCTTCCTCGACAGAAAATTTGTAGTACCTGAACTTCCCTTCTTCCACAGCTCCAGATTCGACCTTCCCAGTCTCGAGCGGCACAAGCACATGTTGATTTTCTTCATTGTCGAAAACTGAATCTGGTCTCTCAATGTCAACTTCAATATCCGTCTCCAGCACAGAAACACTTGATGCGGGCTTCAACTCAAGAACCTTCAACTTATACTGCAGTTGTCCGTAGTTGACCATGACAACATCATTTTCAGATAGTGTTGCGTGATTGCGCAGTGCCGTTTCAAGGACAGCTCTATGGTTAGGGAGATCTGAGAATCCCACTCCTTCCGGCTTAAGTTTCGCATATGTCCCTTTGGGCAAACTTGCATACCTCACCTCAATCAAAGGAACATCTGGGATGTCACTCTGAAACAAATTGTTCCAGACATGTGATGGGAGTTGTGCAGAGCCTTCCCTTGCAGTGAATTCAAGAACGCCACAGCAGGTTGCCTCCTCGGCGTCTTGATCTGGAGAGGTACCTGGAACTCTGTCCCTAACCTTGGACAGCCTGAAGTACATGGGACCTTTGTCAAGCGCTCCTTGATCGGATAAATCCTTGAAAGAAGACGGTGGCAGCTTAATCTTATCCCCTGGACCGTCATATCGCAGTGCTTCAAACATGTGTGAAAAAGATATCCCCTTTCCTAGTTGCATCACCTCTTCCATTTTCTGGTCAGCCTAGATAGAAAGAAGTTCATCATCAGCACCCAGTGAAACATCATCATAAGGTAAGAGTAGTAGACACTTAGAGAAATTGTAATCTTATCATGAACACCAAGAAGTATAATTGGACAATGCAAAATCAAAACATATCGTCGACAAGGCCCCAAAGGATTACCGAAGTGGTTGGGAGTCAAGATTATGGTTTCTAAAGAGGGAAGGGAAACAGGCACGATTGAACAATCCATGTCTTGTCTGAACGTGGGCAGATATCTGGGTTGACATTCTAGTTGGAACAAAACCGAGGACCAAATCGAGGGTTTCCTTTCTGGGTTTATAGGAGTCAGATTCGGGAGGAGCATCCATGTTCATTTGGCGGAGGACAAAATTAAACTTGTAATCACGATCGACCACCGAAGACGAAGACAGCTGCCATGATTCCGAGCATACGAGATGGATGAGACGAGGGTTAGGTGTGCAGGGTAGGGGAGGGGAGGGGTGTTACCTCTTCCTGCGCCCGGGCGGCGTCGAGGCGGCGCTCCCTGTTTGAGGCCTCGAGCGCGTCGCGGCGGCGCGCGGCCTCGGCCTTGGCGCGGCGCTCACGGTCGGCTTTGGCCTTAGCGCGCTGCATCCGCTCCCGCTGCTCCCTCTCCAGCTTCTCCGGCGCGCTCCGCAGCTCGAAATCCATCGCCGATCCCGGATCCGCCCGAGTACGCCTTGTTCTCCTCTTCTCCACGTCGGTAGGGAAGGGAAGGAAGGATATATGGACGCGTCGGGTCGGTGGCGGCCGAGGAGGAGGAGGAGGAGGAGGGCGGAAGCTTCTGGAGGCCGCGTGCGCAGCGGAGAGAGGAAGGTAACGTAGGCGCGGACGCACGGTTGCTGAGGAGCGGGCCCGGACGGTCAGTGACAGGTGGGCGTTGCGTTGAGGGGGTCCCGCTGAAATCTTTCCTTAATCTCTACTCATAATGAAGTACTCGTTGATAATCCCCGTTTCGGGTCTTTTTTCGTCTCACCTCTCATTTTCACTGGTTTTTTCGTAGGTTTTTTAGATTTTTCTCGTTCCCTCATTTTATCGATTTATTTTCGCGTCACCCTCTCACACAATGAAAAAATCTGAACATATCAGAATTTTCCATGCTGACACAAATTATTTAGTAATGTAGAATCGATCACGATCAATCTCTAAAGACCAAATCTAAATTAATTAACATTACCTTAAATCGCTTAATCACATTAATTAGAAAACAAATAATTGATTTTAAGAAAAATCGCTCAATCACATTAATCTCTACTACCTAAAAAAAGTGTAAGGTTCCCTCCCCCCCTCTTATGTCGTCACATCTTTAGTCAAGCCCCTCCTCGTACGACCGTTACCCCTTCATCGTTTTTCCTGCCTCCCTCCACTGGTTTTAGCTGGTTTTCTCATCTGGCCAGACAAAACCAACCTCTATTTGGTAATATGGCCAGACAAACCCAACCTTTATTTGGTAACACAATGAATTCTATGGTGATTGATTTCTTCTTTGGTAACCCAAGTTAATTGACGGATGGTAATCAATTTTCAAATACCAAAACCAAACTATACAAGGCAACAAAAATCAATTCACGTATCACAATCAGATTTTTCTTTAGTAGCCTAGCTTAGCTCACGGACGATAACCAATCTCCAAACAAAGGAAACAATTACCTCTACATCATCGTCATTTACCTCTTGCCAATGCCAAATTCATACCAGGCAAATATCACCTACGCGACATGGTGTTGGTCTAGATCCCTATGACGTGATGTTGGGATCATGTCACAACACCACGCCGTCCTGAGCGCCCATTTTGTTTCGCCCACGATCGAGCGATCCGACTCCCGATCCACGATCCAACCGGAGAAACCCTATCCCCTCCCCCATCTCGCGTATTCTCCTGTGGCAGCGAGACAGGTCGAGCGACGTCGGGGCAGCAATGCGGCGTTCTTATGGTGCATCAGAGGCCAGACATGAGGTACCCATTCATCCTCTCTTCCTAAGCCTACGTCATCTCTCTCCTCTTGGCCATCTCTCTTGGAATGGTGCCCGGCGGCGACCACACATGAACGCGGAGTGGCTCGTCGAGTTGCATGGGGCCCACAACTGCGCCCGGCGGCGACGACGCATGAACGCAGAACGCGGCGTCGACGTGCGTGGTGTGCTGAATTGGCGCGGCGGTGACGGTGGTCGAAGGACGTGCTTGCTTGAGGTCGGTCGGCCTTTATGCTGTAGGGGGCAGCGCACAGGTCGGTGTGCCGAGGTGGTGGAGAGGCGATCGACAGATGGCACGTGTGTCTGAGCCCTAAGGTTGCGGGGCTGCGATGCCTATGTTCGCTAGGATCTCACGCGACAATAACCTGGGGAGGGCATCCAGCTTCAGCGTGCATCAAAAAACTTCCATTGCTAGCTAGCATGTGTGGCTTGTATCAGTAGAGCTCGGAGCGAGGGAGAGGGACTTATACATCCACTCCCATGGGAAGATGAGTGCGAAGAGGAGGTTATGTCTGTGGTTTTCTCTACTATCAAAGTGGCTAGGTTGTCATATCTTCTACGGCTCCATCTCGCCTACACAGGCACCACATTCTAATCAGTTGTTAAAGACTCAAAGGTGATTGAAACATTGCTTTGATATTCCTTGATTTCCGCTATGAACTAATACTAAGAAAATTGCTCATACATGCTCCTTGCAAGTCACGGCGGCTCATGTTTCATTTCTTTCTGGAACGAGCTGCAACACCTGGGTAAGATGGAGAGTAGAGAAGGCAATTAAGGTGGGAGAAGATACCATGAGGATTGAGAAGGCAGGCAAGAGGACGTCTACATTTAAAATGTCATCATGTTGAAGCTGAGTTTGTATGGTTGTAGATTTTAATCCTTGTACGCGTGGTGTTCTTTAAGTTTCATTTGGCGTTGATGTCAACAAGTTTATACTTTCATCATCTTCTACATCAAGTATAGTGGTTAATTGTTTTGGACAACTCTGCATTTTTTCCTCAGAATTACTTCGCCGCATTTTGTGGACATCAAAAGTAATAGTATAGTACTTGGTAAAAGTTGGTCCTATAATATTCAGTCGCATGCTTGCGATATTTAGTAGGTCTTTGTATTTATATGATAGTATTTTTAAAGATGAAACTTCTATAAGAAACAGTCTGTACAATTTGTTCATACATACATGGATGGAACATCATCTCTTTTCATATGTTGCTCCTATGAAGAATAAATATACTACTCCCTCTATAAACAAATATACATGGGTAGTACTTTTTGTGGGGTAAAAATAAATATACTACTTGTAGTCTTCTGCCATTAATTCATTTCTACTACACACAAGGCCTTTCCATATGTTCACTCAGTATCTTCTTTTTGTCACACGAGCAGTTTCTAAATTTTACAAAGGTGCACCGAAACATATAGGTCATTGGCTAATTGCTATCATTTGGTGGTAGCAAGTTCAAGTAATAGTTTGAATACATTCAATAAATAGTATAAATAATGCATCTTATGTATAATTTATATATATTGTTTGTCACAGAGCTGTGGCTGGCCAATTTACATGAAATTAAATCCCTCCATTGTAGTGGCAAATATAATACCCATCATCCATATTGTTATACATTAGCGCGAATAAGGTGGATGTCAAATATGAGAAAGTGTCAATCTAAAAAAGAGCAAATTCTGAGAATTAGTATTTGTATAATTGGGACTCAAATTAATTGATGTAGGGAACTGAAGGGTCTTGAGAATTCGGTTGCACTAGGTAGGAAATAGCATAGATGGATTATGGTCCCACACCCAATAAAAAATGGATGTTTGTGTGTGTGAGAGAGGGAGAGAGAGGGAGGGAGAGGGGTAGAGAGAGGGAGAGGCATAGGGAGACCCACACCCAATAAAAAATGGATGTTTGTGTGTGTGTGTGAGAGAGAGAGGGAGAGAGAGGGAGGGAGAGGGGTAGAGAGAGGGAGAGGGAGAGAGAGAGAGAGTGTGTGTGTGTGTGAGGATTTGATGGTAAAAAAAGGTCGCCAATGTCATTTGATATGTATACTAAATGTATTATTAACATGATTAATATTTAACTCTTAAAGTTAGTGTGGCCCCATTGCAATGCACGGGTGTCGGTGTCAAAACCGGCGGATCTCGGGTAGGGGGTCCCGAACTGTGTGTCTAAGGTCGATGGTAACAGGAGACAGGGGACACAATGTTTACCCAGGTTCGGGCCCTCTCTATGGAGGTAATACCCTACTTCCTGCTTGATTGATCTTGATGAATGCGAGTATTACAAGAGTTGATCTACCACGAGATCGTAATGGTTAAACCCTAAAAGTCTAGCCTGTCTGACTATGATTATGAGGATATATGTCTATGGACCTAGCCCTTTGGTTTATATAGACACCGGAGGGATCTAGGGTCACATAAGGTCGGCTATAGAGAAAGGAATCTTCATATTTTGTCGCCAAGCTTGCCTTCCACGCCAAGGAGAGTCCCATCCGGACACGGGTGGAGTCTTCGGTCTTTGTATCTTCACAGCCCATCAGTCCAGCCCATGTCTAATAGGCCGGACACCCGAGGACCCCTTAGTCTAGGACTCCTTCAGTAGCCCCCGAACCAGGCTTCAATGACGAGCTGTCCGGCGCGCATATCTTCTTCGGCATTGCAAGGCGGGTTCTCCTTCCCGAATACTCCAAGATAGTCTTCGGACGTGACGAACGTGTCTGGATCTGTAAAACAAGTACCACACACAACCGCAGAGAATATAATATTGCACGAGTCCAATCCACTGACAACTTTCTGTAATGGGACATCACGTTTGCCCGGTCATTATTTCAAACCATTTCTTGTCCTACCGTTCCATGTTTCGAGGCGCGGTTTCTATTGGCACGTCTTGTCGAAGCAGAAATCGTGTCCCCTTATTGCGGGATTCTCATTAATGCGAGCGTGGGTAACCCAACCGTTCCATTAGTATGATTCCTTAGGAATAGGAAGGTTTTTAGGCTTAGGAGGAGGCATTCGATATCCGTTGCCTTTATAAAGGAGCCAAGGGCCATCTTATTTTACGCCGACCCTTTCCTCAGCCCTTCCAACTTCGAGTTCTAGCACCCAAGGTTCGACTTCATTGATTCAAGCTTCCCAATCAAGTCCGGACCCAGCCCTCAGGGCCGATGGGTGGCTTCCTCTGTTACAGAGGAGGACATCACGAAGCTTCGTGTGGCCAGATACCTGACGCGGAGATCCCCCACAGGCTTCCTGCTCGAGGACAGGTTATTCCTACTCCCAGATCCGGCGAGAGGGTTGTATTCATCTCCCACTTCCTGTGAGGGCTAGGATTCGCTCTTAATCCCTTCATTCGGGGGCTCATGTTTTACTATGGACTAGATTTTCACGATCTAGCCCCAGATTCTTTCCTTCACATCTCGACGTTCATTATCACGTATGAGGCCTTTCTCCGTATTCCCCCACACTTCGGCTTATGGCTTAAGACCTTTAGTGTGAAGCCGAAGGTAGTCGACGGGGAACAATCGGAGTGCAGAGGTGCTACAGTGAGCAAGCTTACCAATGCTCCCTGGCTAAAAGGCTCCTTCACCGAAACTCCCAACCTATGGCAGCGGGAGTGGTTTTATGTCACTGAACCCCGTGGTACCAAGTGGGCGGCTATACTTGCGTTTCGATCTGGCTCTTCGTTACAGCTTGCATCATGGATTAATAAGGGGCTGGACTGGGGGTCACTTGATGAAGTGCATACTCTACAGAGCCGCATCCGGAGCCTCCTTGAGAAGGACATCAGTCATTTTAACGTGATTCAGGTAATGCTGGTCCGTCGGGTCCTGCCGTGCCAGCGGTGACCTCTCTGTATGTGGGAGTTTAATCCGGAAGGACCACGGACCCTCCAACACTTCTTCGATACTACGCACAAAGGAATGTGGAAGTTGTTTTTTGGGAAACGAAAACAGTGGCCGGACACCATTGAGGACATCGGCCTCGACCGCAACCATCCAGATACCTCGGTAAGCGCTCGACTTCCGAACGATTTCTAGCAATGTATGCCATAATGCGATACTAATCACACTATCCTCTTCCAGGGCTGGATAAAGAAAGCGGAGCGAATTAGGTGTTTGGCCCCCCTTCCCGAAGACTCGGCGGATCCCGTATTAACAAGGATGCTGGCCCCGACACCATACCAGATGCCTATGAGGGAGGACAAGACGGAGAGCGGGAGGACCGAAGGTGGCCTCCATCCCAAATATATATTAGATGATGTGTCCAGGGAGATCAGAATCCCATCGCCCGAAGATAAAAGTAAAGGAGAAGCCAACATTCCTTCTCCCCATGGTAAGAAAAGGGCCGTCTTCGAAGATTGGGAGGAAAAGGCTCCTAAGCGAGGCAAGATGCCCCTGTCGGGCGGCTCGGGCTTGGAGGACGACGTCATCGCGCAGTCCCCCGGCGAGGGCAAGCCTAAATCGTAATCGAACAAGGGTGTTTTAAACATATCCAGTCCCTCTCCTGTGACCAGGGTAACATCTATAATATATGTTTTTGCAGCTCGGCACACAATCTTCTTCAACAATCCTCTTCCTCGGGGGATCTTCTCCTGGAGATGATGGAAAGCGAGATGCCTCCACCGGTCTCCTCGCCCAATAGGGCGGACGACTTCGAGGTGTCGTCCCGGAGGGTCTCTCCTGATCAACAAGTGATGCGAGGGATGATGAAAACACTAACCGAAGGTGATACTTCGGTAGCCCAGGGTCCGGGGGCCAACAATAAAGGCCCCGGACTGTCGGGCTTACAGCCAGACACAACTCTAGGGACGAATGACCGGATCCCTTCGAAGGGAGGCCGTGCTGCTACAGCAGCTCCCGGAGATCTAGAAGCGCCAGATATATTGACGAACATGCTGCGACAGGCGTCCATCTCCGAGGGCCATCGTACCTTGATAGGTACGGTGGTTGAAAAGGTCCTGTCCGCAAAAAGCGGATTGAATGAGGCCTTCACGAGCCTGCTAAGAGGCTTCGAGGTTTGTACTATAATGCTTTCGATTGTGTTTTATTCACAAAATACCCCTGTGTATAGATAGTAGCCCCTAACGCTCTGATTGGCTTCCCAAGGGAGGCGATCAGAGGATCAAAAAGATATGTCCAGGAAATAATCTGACTACTTGGAACACAGGCTGTTACCTCCCCGGCTATTGCCGATCCACAGAGGTTGCAGATCTGCAGCGGAAGATTGACGAGGCGGATGATGACATCACGCTTATCAACAGGCGGCTTGACGAGGCGCAAGGTATATTTTTGGGGCAGTCAGTATACGTATGTATGATAATATATGACTGCAGATGATGCTGCCGCGGTGGAGGCCCTTCGGGCTGAACTCGCTCTATCCAAGGAGCAGGTTAAGATGAGTAATTTGGCTAGCAATAAGGCAGTGGATGAATTAAAAACGGAACAGGCTGCTCGGCGCCAGTGCGAGGAGAGAATTTCTGTCATGTCATGCAAGCTAAAGGAAACTACTGTCCAGTGTGAATTCCTCGAGAGGGATAACAAAGCCAAAGCAGCCGATCTCGACAAGGCCTTACAAGAGGCGAGAGAAGCACGATCCGAGTCTAGAGTGGCTTGGAGGAGATCTGGCAAGCTGGGGAGATAGCAGCTGGTAAGCCTTTCTTGTTACAGACTAAATTCGGCGATCCGAAGTATTCCCCGTTGAATCAGATGTGGAGCTCTCTAGACACATTCTTGGACCTGCCGAAGAGTACCTCCGCTGCGGTGCAATTTTACCAAGCGCAGGAAGGGTGTGCCACGGAGAAGCTTTTTTTGTCACAGTTCGGCGCGCGAAAGTGTCCACTGTTACTGAACGAACAGATGGCCCAGTGGGCGAGCTCCACAAGATATCCAGTTCTGCCATGAAGGACATCATAGTCCGGCTATGGCCTACTGAGCCAATTCTGAATAGTTATTTTGGTTTGGTGCAGCGGCTTGTTGATGCGGTGTCCCGTATCGACGCCATTAAGCATTCAACGTGCATTGAAGGTGCACAGATGGCCTTTGCCCGCGTCAAGACATACTGGGCGAAGATGAAGGCCACCGACGTTGCGGCGAAGAGTCCACCCAAGGGCAAGGACCATCACGCACCACAGCATTATTTCGAGGATGTCTTAGAGGGTGCCCGCTTGATAGAGGGTCAGTGCTCGAAATGCCTGATATTTGAATGAAATGTGTTGAAATTGTGAAAGACAATATTATGATAATATTATGATATTCACTTAAAAGCTTTGGTTTCTCCTGTGCGGCCGTTTTTGTATAATATGAAAGTTTTCCAGTCGTCGGCTTCAGCCCCCTCGTAGAAATACGAGGGTGTTCGGAAAATCACTTGATCACTCTTAACCCAACGTCTTGGTCCATGAAGGAGGTGTCAATGAGGCGAACTAGGCAATCGGACTATAGGGCGTTAACACTTCCACTTAGCCATTGGAGTTTTATGGTGGGTCTATGATATAGACCCTGGTATGTACGCGGTTACCCCGATATGGTGCATTACATGTATGACCTGAAGAAAGGTCCTTCGTGTAATACGAACGGAATCGCAAAAGATTCCGATAAGTCATTGAGTGGTTGACCAGCTCTCGCCGCATCATGACAGTCAGTTTTCGACTTTCTCTACTGAGGTGTTTAACCGGATGAACCGGAAACACAATCGCAGTAGTTCTCCCTTTACTACCTTAGCCGATAGAGCGGAACGTAAGGTAGCAAGTACATGAGCCGGGCAACCCAACTATTGACCCAAGACATGATTCGGAGCTGATGCATATAAGGCCAAACTCGCGACGCCGAAGTATGCTGCAAAGCTGTTCGGACTTATTGGCAACTCTGTTTGTTCCCATCCCGAGCCGCTGGCAAGTTATGTCGGGGTGTGTGAAATAACACAAGGAGCAAAATTCAGTTATTTAGAGAAAAGTGAATGCTGGATACAGGTTATGTTCACTAGAACTTGAGTGATATGCCAATCGTTGTTTTGTATATAATAACACCGCGACCCCGGCTATTTGACATGCTAGTGGTCGACAGCTAAGGAAGAAGGCACTTTACAGGCTCGCAAAATAGAGAGTGCGGTCTACAAAAACTTGTGTTGGACCTCGTGTCGCACGTCTGCGCCGCCTTTCCTTAGTGAAGTGGCTCCTTAACGGGAGTAGCGTTTGGGTGAATGTACAAACCCGAAATCTGATAGAGTCTGTGAGATGACCAGCCTTTGAGTCACCTGTGGTAAAGGATAATGAAAAACGAAAGAGTAGTTAGAAAAGAAAAGAAGGAGGTTATGGGAGTACTTGTAGGCCCGTCCGTATTGTGTTTCCGCCGATGCCCATGGTATTTTGAGTGCATAGTGATGTATGCGCGGTACATATTTCGCGAGTGTATAAGGTGGACGGCGGAAGCCGAACTACTAGTCTAGCTCAAGAATTGGTCGGTCCTGCTGAATGGAGACCGGCGGCTTAATGGCCGACAAGGTATGCGGTTTAATAAGGCCACTTTGTACTCTGGCTGAAGGAAACGTAGTATGGTCCTCAGTCCGGAGGGAGTGCTTCTCATGCTCCCCTGTAGGGGTATGTGTCACGTATACCATGTTCACTGTTTTTACTTTGGGGGGAAATTGCTTCTAACCCCCGGTATTCGGTTGGTGAGTCCCTTCGTCATCGCTATCACCGAGCGGCCTCTTCCCCTTGTGTTCGGTGTTGACCTTGCCAGCCTGCCTGAAGACCGAACAGCTTCCGTTGGTGTGGTTAGCTGGTTTCACTACAAAAAAATACACTTCCGTGATGATACGTGTTTGTCACAGTAGGTCGCGTTTTCTGTCATGCATGTACATCCATGATGATTTTATGACAGAATCAAGATAGTCATACCTGTCCTGTCGTAGAAGTGTTTCAGGACATTACCAAAATTATCATCATGGAAGTGTCCACTTCCATGACGATAAATCGCGCGTCACAGAAGTGCTTTCGTCAAGGGTGACCGACATGTGGCATCCACCATAACGGAACGCCATTAAGCTATCAGGTCGGGTTTTGGATCCGATAACCCGTTAACAGCCCCGACCAATGGGGATTTTCCACGTGTAAAATCATCATTGGCTGGAGGAGACACGTGTCAGGTCCGCGTTGGCACAGGTGTCACTCATCCAATGGGCGAGACGCACCTATGATACGTTGACACATGGACCGGCCCATCAAGTTTAAATGGGCTGGCCCAACTGAAGGCCCACAAGATTTTGTGGACCATAATGGGTCGGCCCAGCTAAAGGCCCACGAGATTTTTCGGACCATAATGGGCGAGCCCAGCTAAAGGCCCACAAGATTTTGCTGGCCATAATGGGCCGGCCTAGGTAAAGGCCCACAAGATTTTTGTGTGCCATAATGGGCCGGCCCAGGTAAAGGCCCACAAGATTCTTGCAGATCATAATGGGCTGGCCCAGCTAAAGGCCCATGAGATTTCGCCGACATTAATGGTCCGCCCAGCTGTAGGCCCACAAGATTTTGAGGACCCTAGTAGGCCGGCCCATTAACTGGCTGCCATGTTTTGGGCCAAATGTCGGCCCATATTTGATCCGGTCCATTAATGGCCTGCCATGCTCCGGGCCTAATAGTGACCCATATGAGATCCGGCCCGTTAAAAGCCTACCACGTTCTGGGCCAAATTACGGCCCAGATCAGGTCCGACCCTTTAAGAGGCTTTGGGCTCAATTATGGCCCATATCAGATTCGGCCCGTTAACTGGACACTATGCTTTTGGGCCTACTTGCTAAAGTCCCACTTAGTAATTCGGCCTGATATTAGTTTTGGCCTGTTAAGGGCCCGTTTAACATTTCAGCCCTATATTAATTTCGGCCTGTTAAGGGCCCGTTTAACATTTCGGCCTGTTAAAAGCCCATCATATAGTTGGGCTTAACTACGGCCCGGTTTGCATCCGGCCTGCTCGCAGCCGATATTTGATTGGGCCAAACAAGGACCGAGACAATTTTAGCCTGTTAAAAGCCCGTGATTTGATTCACAATCATGGGCCGGGGTTCATTTCGGGCTGCTGCCGGCCCGTGAGCTGTTCAGCACGTTTCAGGCCCAACCTACATCGTGATTGCATGACGGCTCGATTATGTACCGTAATTTTACGGTTTGGCCGGTTTACTGCGAAGACAGGATATATATACAGTAAAATAACTGCATCATCGTGAATAAGAAAAAAACTAGACTATACAATAAAGAAATTACGGCATATTACATCCACTGGGCATCAAAGTTCGCCACTATGATAATAAAGCATAAGCAGATAGCAGATTACATAAACTGGGCATCAAAGATCGCCACCAGTGCAAATAAACACGCTAACAAAATAATATACAAAACTAACAGCACTTCAATAGAGTTCAAGAAAGGTTAGCCCTGCTGGGGAGCTGCAGCGCAAGCAGCTGAGCAAGATGATGAGACTGCGCTTGTTCAACACTTATATCTTCTTCACTCTAAAGGATAAACAAGCAGACAAATGACAGGTTTTGCACATAAAAGTATCAGTGCTGACAATTCATCACATTTCTTACTGACGAATAAAGTGACACAGTTTAAAATTGCATTAACACAATATGGTATTATTCAGGTCAAGACATGGCAGGAAATGACATTGTGAAGGAGTTGGCAGCTTCACGACACCACTGGATTACAGATCAAGAACTCATAAGTATCAATGGTTAGTGTGCTGTCAATTTATACCATTTCATATTGGCAAATAAAGAGACGGTTTAAATAATAGTAGAATGATATGACATTGTTCATAGTTAAGACATTGCAGAATATGACATTATGCTGTAGTGGGTAGGTTCACCACACCACTGGATTACGGATGAAGAACAGAAGCATACATGCAGTGCAAAAGAAGATCACTTGCTCTGTATAGTTTAATTTACATGGTATGAAGAAGGAACTTGGTTGTACAACTGAAAACTTAAATTGAGAAAGGACAAACTTTTGTTTATGAACTACATAATAAACTTTCAACAAGCAATTTGATGCAAACACCAAAAATAAACATCTGTTGCAGTCATGCCTAACCAAATATATACAACAAAGTTTGAAGGCTTGAGATGGACAAACTTACATTATTGGTGAAGACAGGCTCTATAAAGGCCTTGTCCATGCTGATGGGAGGGCAATTCAAGAAGTTTACCACCGAATGTTCTTCAAAAGCATTGCCTTTATTCTACATTTTGTTAAGAGTAAATATAGATGTGATAATATACGAAAAATGGAGAATATTTAAGATAAGATGAAGAGTGATGGTACATAACCAAGTAGCTATAAATGTAAGTGCAGTGATACAGGCAAAAGGTACAGCCAAGAGCAATGCACAGCTAAACTTCTTCAGTACCAACCTTATGGTAAGAGTAAATATAGATCTGATGTGTAGAAAATGGAGGGTAAAGGAAAATAAGCTGCAGAGTGATGGTACATGAACAACTACCTGTCATTATAAGTACACTGATAAAGGACATCATGTACTTACAAGAACAATGCAAAGATAAAAAAACATTGGCATTGGATATATTCTACACTAGTGTAACCATTCATACAGATCATATAATTTGGAGCGAACAATTGATAAACAAGCTATCATGCATACTGCTGTCACATAATGAACCATGTATGTATGCAAGTACAGTGATACAGGACAACAGGTACTAACAAGAGCAAAGCAGCAGGCGGCATATTTGCGATATCCTGTCGTTCTTATCAAACCGGAATTCTTCTTCAAGCAGATTTCCTGCAAAAAAGATCTGTAAGGCACATGCAGAAAAGTAGAAGTTCAAATTGTCATGTGATTTCATAGACAGTACCTCATCCTGGGAACGAGACTAGTGCATAACAAGGTTTTTCCATTCAATGTCTTCTAAATTTAGCACAGGAGACTTCACCGGAAATTCGTTTATAGACTTGCCATCAAAATGTGATTTCCTCAGGTAACACCGATACTGCTGCAATGCTTCATTGAAAAGCACAAGCAAGCTTTGCTCGTCATGACTATCCAGATTGACCCTCACAAAAATACATGGCAAGCACCTTTGTAGAGATGGCATGACATACAACAAAACACATGTAGAGCTCAGGGTCATAGCATGCACACATTACTCATGGCAAAAATGACAAAATGCCAATTGCTGCAACAGATCGGACAAATTCATCACATAGCCCTCTTCCAACAACATTTCGGGCATCAATATGAGCTCAAATGAAAAAGACGCAATGAGATGAAATGATGTACTCGTTGAGGCGAACATTTTGATATGCTACACGCACGAATTGGAGCTACGGATGCAGAGTTACGACATGCGGAAAAATGCTAAAAATTACTGAGATCCTCGGGACTTAGTGAAAAAAATAGACCTCGGGGAAGCGGGACGAGGAGATCCGGGATGGAGCGATCCGGGGACGAGGGCGCGCGGCGTTTGGGTAGACGACCTGGTGGATCTCGTCCAGGGGCAGGTCAATGCCGGCGGCGAGCTCCTCCGGCGAGGGTGCAGATGCCAAGGAGGTTGAGGAGGAGGAGCACGGTCACCGGGGCGCGGCACCGGCGAAGGGCGACGAATGGCCGGGCGCTCGGGCGGCGCGACGCACTCACAGGAGGAAGGCGACGCAGGACGGCGGCCATGGCGCGGCGGTGCTGGAGGGCTCCAGCGAGGGCAGAGGAAGTCCGGCGAGGCATGGGAGGTCGAGGGAGGCCGGGATCCACTCGATCCGGTGGAGGACGAGGCTGGGGATCCATCTCCGGCGATGGACGGAGCTTGGGGAGGCGCGAGGGTCCTGGCGGCGAGCTCCGGCGAGGTTGACCGGCGGTGGCGCGGCGTGGTCCCGTGGCGAGGCGGCGGCCGAAACGCACACCGGGGCAGCGGGAGGTGCGAGAGCGCGCCCGCTCGGCGGCGGCGACGCGCGGGCCACGCGGGCCTGCTGTGGGCCGGGCGGGCTGGACAGCGGCGGCGGGTGGAGCGGCCACGCGATGGACAGGTGGCACGATGGTAGTGGGTGAGGGCGGCGGCGAGCGCTGAGGTGTCGGCGCCGGATTGGCCGGACGACGTGGCGGCGGCGCGGACATGTCCGGGCGGTGGGCAGTTTTTGTCCGACGGCGCGAGGGGAAGAAGCTAGGGTTTCATCTGCGTGGATTTCGGGAGGGGAGCACAAATATATAGGTAGAGGGAGCTAGGAGAGTCCAAATGAGGTGCGGTTTTCGGCCACACGATCGTGATCGAACGACCGAGATGATGGAGAGGTCTTAGGTGGGTTTTGGGCCACTTTGGAGGGGTGTTGGGCTGCAACACTCACAAGGCCTTTTCGGTCCCTCGGTTAACCGTTGGAGTATCAAACGAAGTTAAATGGCACGAAACTTGACAGGTGATCTACCGGTAGTAAACCAAGGCCGCTTGGCAAGTCTCGGTCCAATCCGAAAACGTTTAACACCCGCACACGAAAAAAGGTAGAAAGGGACACCGGGTGACATAGGAGCGCCGGATTGCAAAACGGACAACGGGGAAAATGCTCGGATGCATGAGACGAACATGTATGCAAATGAAATGCACATGATGACATGATATGCAATGCATGACACGCAAGCAATGACAACACAACAACAGCGAATAACTGGAGGACACCTGGCACATCGGTCTCGGGGCGTTACAGCGGGATGCCATTGCTGCCTTACCGGTTAGTGTGCGGCATGGTGGCATGAACGACGCTTGGTGAGAGCTCTAGGGTGGAGTGGCCGGACAACTGTATAGTGCATTGGTTTGTCAAGAGCTCAAGGACAGAAGACGAAGCAAATTTGGATTCCCCTTCAATCCTGGTCATTTATTACCGAGTAAAATGCATTAGCAGTCATCAAACTTGTCTTGATAGCTCACTTTGATCATTGTATATGAGATATGGTGATTATACGGTCATTGGCTCAGCGTATAGCTTCGTATTTGTCTGGTTGACCAGTCAAATAGTCTACATGCGCCTCATCAGCTCGTGTTCTTTATCTATCTATGCGGGCCTACCTGTTAATGGAGAAAGAAATACTGTAAAAACCAAAATTATGCGTATGTGGGGAATCAAACCACGGACTCGTCGCTGCAACACACCCTCGTCAGCCAAATGAAAATGAAATACTTCGCGTCAGACACTCACGCTCACGCTGTCAAAGCATGCTAATGCATGCACGTCGCCCTCTAAATCAAAGTCCTGCTCATGGCGCAACGCAAACGGCGAGCCCATCACCTGCGCGCCCCGGCGATGCCTGACATTACTGTTTAGACATTTGATGGAGGCCTACGCAAACGCCGAGCATGTATTCACCTGGCTCAACACCAACAGTCATACTCGGACCGCCTTGCTCATGTATATCATCCATCACAATGACAATCTATAAAACAACCTAAGCTAGAGAGGGTACTATGGTAGTATGGTACGGAGTATGTACTATCATGAGCGACCGATCTTAGTGCCACTGCACACCGAAACCCCTTCCATCGCTAGTGCGCGCTTCCCCCCTAAAACGGTCATCATCTCTCCAGAATATCAATGCCGCATTCACGGGACTTAACTGCAGGTGCAATTGGTGTGTCACTAACATGCGGGCCAGATGCCCGTTGGGCCCACATGTCAGTAACCCAAACGCATCTGCAGTTAAGTCACTGAAGCAGCGTCCGCATTCATGCCCGACGAACCTACTCCGGCGCCAGTTGTCCATCCGTCTGCCGCGGCTCATTGCCATTCGCCCGCTATATTAACTTGAGCCCTAGCTCCCAGCCATAGCCAAAGACCCACACTTATTCTTCTCCGGTCCCTTCCTTCTGTCGGCACCACTTCAACCATGGCCTCCTGGCGCTCCGAAGCTCTCTTGGACATACTGTTGCAGGAGCAGACGAGGGACATCGGCGGCTCCGCTCCGGGCGCGCTCCAAAGCTCTCTTCGATGTACTGTCGTATGAGCGAACAAAGGAGATCGCCGGCACCCCCCAGCCGCCCTCCGCCGCCATGACCATGAAGCCGGCGCGCGTGCACGGGCGCAGCCGGCAGTGAGGAAGAGTAGTACGTGGTAGGTCGCCGGTGCTCTGGTCCCGGGAACGCCACCGCTACTCCACTCAGTCGACGCCAAGCTTGGTGGGGTAAACATCAGCGGCCGATTAGGCGCTTGACGGCGACGTGGAGGCAAAAATCTTCACAACCTTGTGCTCCGGAGGAGGAGGTTATCGAGGCGGATGAGGAGGAGGCAAAGGCAATGGCTGGCTTTCTTGGGTTCATGGCCGGACATGGTGGTCGGGCGCCAGCGATCGTTTAGATTAGGTTTACAGTAGGTTTTAGTACGGTTTGTGCGAAATATGTAATGAATTTCGTCCAGTTTGTAGGAAAAGTTTTTTGAAATGTAATGAATTTCATCCGGTTAATTTGAAATTTGCTTTGTTTGCATGAATTTTGTCCGGTTAGTTCATATAGTTATCGAAAGGTATGCGGGCAGCATCGGATGGCATCCATCAGTGTCCTCAGACAGATGCCGGTGTAAATTTGCGGGCCAACGCTGGAGATGCCCTAACTATCATGCTATAATCGCTAACAATCCTCCATTATTTGGCAGGGAACAGTTATCCCTCGATCAAATTCAGATCCGCGGTGTTTCGCACTCCTCCCGCGTAAGAGTGTAAACTCTTGCTTACATAAAAATGGAGCAAGTGGACGGCACTGTAGCACGTCATATCACTCGAACTAGCCCGCCTAACGAGCGGGAAAGCACCGCCCTCGTCATTTTGTTCTGGATTTCTATCGATCGATCGCGCGAAAATGTTACGCTTCGCAAGTTCTAAAGGAAAAGGCGACACACTTATGACTCGTACGCGTCGCAACCCCGACAGTCCGGCTCGCACGCCGCTCACCAGAGGGGACACGCGTTGTCTTGCAATTTCACTGACATGTGGGACCGTAATTGAATAAACCGTCGATAGCTGAAATCTAATCGCTCGGCGGGCGTCGGCTGAGAAGAGAGAAACAGGGGAGGGAGAAGAGATCGCCCGCCCGCCGCGCACGGACTCCAAGAAATATATGGTGATAATGTGAGGTGGGCCATGCTGGAGTCCGGACTGCTTCCGGAGCCCGATCTCACTGCCCTGGCCCCTCAAGACGCCAGCTGCCCGCCGCATGCATGCATAGCAAGTAGTACTCCTTATGTGGAGGAGAGAGAGGCATTGACAAAGTCAAGGAGTGGGCTCTGCAAGAGCCCGTCTCTACACGTGCTCCTAGGTATAAAAAATAATTCTAAAAAAGGCATAAAAACAATTGTGTCTTAAAAAAGAAAGGTAAAAAACATTTGAGAGGAAATAGATAGAGAGAAAGTGAGAAAAAGCTGTAACCTGGGCATTACATGAGGAAGGAGGGAGTGGTGCACATGCCAAGTTCACTGGGCTGCCGTGTTTCACACTCCTCCGTCGTAACAGTGGAGACAATAGCTTTCATCAAAAATAAACAATGAATACTCGTTGCTCGTCCTCTATATCGGAAAGAATACTTTCATTCGCCGACATGTGGGACGTCGACCATCCTGGTCCACCTGCCATGCACAAAATTATCCTGGTCTACCCCGGTCGTATCGCAGGCCCAACCTTTCCCACTGTAAGTTGTTCGGACGAAGGAACCATCATGACTTCGTTGAATTCCGCTTCTTCAAGAAAACTTACTGTACCCGCAATACTGCTACCACACGCGAAGACTGGACGGCACTGTACCACGTCATATCACTGAAACCCACTAGGCCAAACTAGCCCGCCTAGGTCATCTATTTTGGAACGGAGGGAGTACGTCTCTGCACTGCTATGATTTTGTGTTGCACGTTCTCTGTACTTTTGCTACGATTTTCCTACCCTATGAACCAAATGAGGCCTGAATGTATGTCGACTATTGTCTGATCGATCGCTAAGCCTACAATTTTAGGAGCTAGGGCTATTGGTCGATCGACGAGGGATAAGTATAAGCGTACCACGAGCTCATCAGCCCCAACGTTTCTCTTCGGTGAGTGTTTTGCAAGTACTATAGCTCGCACAGTAGCTAGCCTACTAACACCAAGAATCATCAAACAAGCCCTGCTGATATGATAAACAGTTCAAACTTACATCTAAGCATGCCATATATTACATCAAAAGCTGGTGAGGATACATCTGTTTCCATAACTCGGAGAGGGTTCGCATGATTCATCGCATGATTCACTATCAAACAAAAGTAGCAAGATCCGCCCACACAAGACAGTGCACTAGCCCTAAGATGGTTTGATAACACGCATCGTTCTGGTAATTAAACACAGGGCAATGCAAACTACCCTGAAGGATTAGCGCGACCAACTATTTCTTGTCATCGATCTCTCGGGCAATGACCACAACACGGACAGCGGCATGGGAATCGATTTCTGGGGCGATGTCCACAGGACTGACCGCGACATCGGAATCGATCTCTGGGGCGATGTCCACAGGATGGACAGCGGCATCGGAATCGATCTCCGGGGCGATGCCAACAGGACGGGCCACGACATCAGAATCATCAAGGACGTCCACCGGCACCTGCACAACCCTAACATATTAGCAAGCACATTGCAAATAATCAAAAACCACAACTATGGTAATAAGCCATTATTTTTTACCTTGTGCAGCTCACCGGGGGATCTCATCCCTCCGGGGCCATCTCCTCGTCCTCGATGGGGGCCATCACCTTGCCAGGGGAATACTGCTTCTCAACGGCGACTATCTCCTCAAACTCGGTCTTGAGCCTCACATAGGTGGCAATCAGAGTTCCTGGGGTAGGCACGGTGGGGCCCTTGCTGTTCTTCCAACTTTCTTTGAGGAGTTCGTCCGCCAACGTCCTCAACTCTTTGGCCAGTGCTTGTTTCTTGGAGTTCTTCGTCTCCATGGGTTGGCCCGCCAACATGGTCAACTCGTTGGTCGGTGCTCGCTTCCTGGAGATCGCTGTCTCCAGTGGGTTGTCCGCCGGCAACTCTTTGCCTAGTGCTCCAGGATCCATCAATGAACTGACAAACAAAAAGCAATCGAAAGGAAACCACAATCGCAATGAAAACGGGAAAAGAATAGGATGTGAGAATCGGTCGGTGCTTCGCAAAAAGAAGATTCTTGGAATGAAAATATAGCAGCATAACTGATTCGCCCACCTTTCCTTCGTCGGTACAGAAGAAAAATGGCAGAAGTGAGTAGCCTGGAGTGAGGTTTTCTTCAAGAAAGGGAAGAAAGGGCTTGAACGAGCGTTCCAGTGAAATGATGGTTGCTTCGTCCAGTCCAACTTGGAGGCCACCTTACCACTGCTGGTAAAGGTGTGGGTTTTGTGATATGACGGGTCATGACGGCCACACCGGGGTGACAGGTGAGTCTCGACTGTAGCACCTCACTGTGATTTGGTGGATGGCACGCGGGCCCGGATGCTTTGAAATGTCCCGCATGTAGATAGAGCGGCTAGTCATATAGGAGTGCTCAATATTGTGCACCGCGACCAAGGCGGAGAGGAAAATGAGAGAACTACGTAATTAATGCATGAGTTTAATTAGGGTAGTTTTGTAAAGTACGAGATACATTCCTCCAATCGCAAAATGCCTTGGTTCATGAGATTTGAGATTTGAGCCCTATAAACCGGAAGGGAGGGAGTACTGCACACGGTGTAGTCTAGTCACTTGTTGAAATCTCTAGAAAGGCAAATACTCCTTTCCGGTTTACAGGGCTATACTACTCCCTCCGTCTAGGTGTGTAAGTCATCTTACGAAAACCAAATAGTCCCAAAACACTTAGGCGCGGTGCATTAACTTCTACCTTGTTTCTTGTTTCTTGACATATCAACCAATAAGAGATGAGAGGTGTGCATGCTTTTAATGACTTGCAATGGCTAGTTCATTGCATGCAATGCTATTAATTAGCAAATAAACATTGGTGACCCCAGGAGGAAACGGTGCTAAGCGCGTGGACCTATGCAGAATGAGTATCAACCAATGGATAATGGAGTTTAATTGTTAAACAATAGCAATTTTGTCTCATGCAAGAGCCTGGCTAGTACTCCAAGGAACCGCACCACGCGAGCGTTCGCAACTGCCACGTTCGGGTTGCGCTTGGCTCTTCGCCTCTTCGAGAAGACGAACAATGATGTTACTCCTACTTCTACAGTATCGAATCCACTGCTGCATGTCCGTCCACCTCGTGCGGGAGGGATAGCGTGTAGCGAAAGCTTCTACTTACTGCTCCTGCCTTTGCGTCTATGACAGGTGGGCCCAACAGGTGGTTGGCCCTCCTGTCATGCAGCCAAAGGCAGGTGCAGTTAAGGCACCGGAGCTCAGTCCGCGAGGGAGAGGGCGTTGTAGTAATCAAATTTCTCGGTCTTGTACGAGTTGACGCGACACATCAAAGCACTGCACTCGATATAAGTCTTTTTACACATTTCAAATGGGCTACTTCGTATGTAGGAGTAGACATATTCTGCTTCGTATGTAGTCACTTGTTGCAATCTCTAAAAAGACTTATATTTGGAAACGGAGGGAGTACAACGCATGCATGCATGCCGTGACTTTCCTTTTGATACTTGCATGTGTTGATTTGATGCACCTTGCCAAATTTTGACTATAAATTTAACTAACCAAATTTTCATGCATGTCACAAAAAATTACGGGGCTGTTTGGATTGTGACTATGTTTGTCTTATGTTGCCACATTATTTTTCCCACACTTGCCACACTTGCCTAACCTGAGTTGCTCAAATTGTTAGACACACTTTGGCTTGCCTAAGGGAATCTTGCCACAATTTTTGTGTCTATGACATGTGGGGTTCACTGCTAATAAAAAAATTCTTGTCTTAGGTGTGGCTAATAAAAAAGACTTATATTTAGGAATGGAGGGAGTAGAAAATATAAATAATAATGCATGTTGGGGCAACCCACGTTTCCGCTAATTTTAGCCGTGGGCTTGTTCACAATTTTTACGAGGGGGTGGTTGTTCATTTAATGGAGGGACTTGTAGTACCAGACTTGAACGATACAAAGTGCGACCTGGCACACCGTAACACCACTTGGAACAAGCGGGTAGCTATCTCAAAAAACAATCAACAACTAAAAAACCGCGACCTGGCATGTAGTAGTACACAATTTTAAACGATTGTTTTGATGGAGTGAAAAAGGAAAACTACCCCACTACGTATATATAGGCCGGAGCCTCCGCGCTTGCTTGCTAGGGTTGCTCTATTCACACACTCTCATCCTCTCCAGATCTAAACAAGATAGGGGTAGTAACACTGTCTTTCTCCCTTCAAAAAACACTGGCTTTCTATCCTCACCGCTGGTTACAGATCCGGACGTATCCCCCTCCGCCGGTGAAGGGGAGGAGGGGCAGCGTTTAGGCCGTCGTCGACAGCGAGGGAGGAGACCCACTGCCGGCCGCACCATTATCTCTGGCCGAGCGCCGGCGCGGGAGGTCCTCCGATCCCTTCGTCGTTGCCTGTGGGCGGATCCGGCCTCCCGCCGCCCACCTATCCACATCCCGACGACCTTCAGGTATATCTTCGTTCGAAACCGCCTTAGCTCTACTTCCCCAGCTCGCTACGTCGCTGCATGTGCATCATTTTCTACCTCTCAGCCCCTCTCGATCGGATGGTCCAACGTCACATATTTTTTTCTTCTATTGTTAGAGGTAAAGCTACTTCATGGAGTCGAATCTTGTACTCCCTCCGTCCGAAAATACTTGTCATTGAAATGGATGTATCTAGATGTATTTTAGTTCTAGACACATCCATTTTGATGACAAGTAATTCCGGACGGAGGGAGTACTTGGTTCAAACAAGAAATAAAGTGGGGGTGGGGGAATTTAGTATGTACATCGGACTTGGTACAAACAGGAAGGAAAGGGGGTGAAAGTAGTACAGACTGGTCATCCAACCGGTCTCTTGGTCGAAAAGGGAAATATAGGGGTAACGCTGTACACAGTGGTATGACCAGGACTAGATTTGCTATCCACACATAGGAGTAGGTGGCTAGAGTGAACAAAAATGGGACCAACCCAGATATGTTTCTTGGATGTTTGTTTCTCGGGGCAACAAACTATGAATCACCACTTTATGCCCCTGTTTACGTACATGGTGCTGGACTGCTGGTGCACCCACTGTCCCATGCCCTTATACCAAATATTTAGGCTCCGTTCAGAATAAAGGGGCAGAAAACATAGGTCTTGATGAAAATAGAGGAATAGGAAAGGAATGTAGGTATAAAACTATGGAACAGCGAACCGGAGGAAACTCTCAAGAGAATGTGTTCGGATGGACTACGAAATGTACAGATTTGTTTTTTTAGAGTAGCATGCTTGGCAGTATGAGATGCTATTTGTTTATTCAGCTGCACAGTGACTACTCTTGTCCTCACCTCACGTACCACACATAGGTTGATTTTTTTATTCCGGCAACACAGCACAGCAACCTGTCTAACGCATGGCAGCGAGCGCCTGCCTCGGGCTTCCGCCCAAAAAATGAGCAGCGCGTGGATGTTTCTAATCCTATGGAATCAGTACTACCAGACCAGCTTTCCTATGAAACACTATTCACCTTTCCCGTGTTCCGAACGGTTGGAAGGGAAAGAATACCGTAGGAATTGTGTTCCTACGAAAATCCTGCACCAAACCTGTGAACCGAACGCAGCCTTAGCTGTTCTTAATCTAATGTCCCTGGTAAAAATGAAGCCATGCCACTGTTATAAGCCATGACAAGTTTAGCCAAATGTTTTTGCCTGTAATTGTTTGAGACTCTGACTGTTTCCTCTGTGCCTTTTTGTGCAAACAGGGATATCCAATTCACCTGGTTGCTGTTGTGACCTTTTGGTGCACTGCACAAAACTCTTCTTAAAAGAAGTGACTTTTGTGCTGTTTAACTGGAATGTCAGAATGGAACAGTTGGTTCATTTTGGTGGAACTGCACAAAGGGAGATCTGTGTTCCAATCCTCATCATCCATATTTGCGCCATAACCTTCCTTTAGGTAAGAATGATATTTAATGCATGTGTTCATCTCTATTTTCCGACTGCCATGAGAAAATAATGTTTTTTACTAGTACACTTGTACTCCCTCACGGACAAAACCAATTCTGAATTAGAAGGCCAATCATGTACTTGGTTTCACCAACTGGTGAGGAGAAAGAGAAACAGAGCATGAAGAGGAAGAAGAAGAAGAATAAACAGTGCCAAGGCGATCTTGCTGAAGCCAGAGGCCTCAGTCGAGGCCATTCAAGGGCTCCGGCAACGACTACCTTACATGTGAGACGATCCTCCAGGGAGCCCTTCCACTTCTGCTGTCTCACTTAATTAATTAGGAGTACTTAAGTACCACTAATTTATTACTGCCTAATTTTCCTGTTGGAGTTAAACAAATCTTTAGTAGGACCCTATGCTGAATCATGTACGTGTGTATGTTTGTCTATGGAGGTGAATCATGTGGTGGAGCAGGGAGGGAATATTATTAGTGTCATGACATAATAGTGCTATTGTTTTGCATGTCAATTTATTGCCATTGGTTCAATGAGGCAATGTTTTGCGTATTGTCCATCATGAATTTGATGCTACTGTTTGAGTAATATGCTAATGTCTTCCTATCCTTTCTCACTAAGCTAATGAAGGTTTCACCTTGTTCCTACTTGTGCAAACAGGGATCATGTTGTGCCAATCATACATTTTAGTGGAACTACACAAGACAATACAATGAACTGTATCCCAGCCAGTGCTTTAACTCTGCTGGAAGTTCTTGATAATCTTTCGATATAATCTCAGCACTGGTAAACAAGAGTGATTTCAACCATACATTTGAAGTGCACAAAAATATATACTATTGTGTGATTCCAGTGAGTGCTTTATCATCTCTTATGGGACTACATGAATAAGCTTTTTTCTCAGGTTGGTACGGGCCTAAGGCCTTCATCCATATTAGTTTGCTGTCATCTCTATTTGTATCGTGCTACTGTCATGAGAAACTCCTTTATCTTTGCACGTTAAAGTTTTGCAACCTATGATAAATGGCAATGCTTTGAGTGTTGAGTTGAGCTAATTGGCACTGATTAAATAAACTAATACCTCTCTTTAAGCAAGACTACTATGTTGCTAACTTTACCCATTAAGATAATGAGGGTGCTTCTATTTGTTAGTGTATGTTTCATCAACTAGTCCCACTATTACAGTAATCTCACTCTCTCAATATATGTGCCAACAGGGATGCTCGATTTTGGTGGAACTGCACAAAAACTTTGGGTGCTTCATTGCCTCGACAGCTTCCGTCCTTTCCTGTCAGTCGCTAATCTCCGCTTGCTTTCTTCCTTTGCTGTCAGTCGCTTGGCTTATCTCGGCTTCCAGTCAAAGGAAATAGTAATTGATATGCTACCTCACACAGGTTGGTACTGGTCTTTATCCTGATTATTGTGCCTGTCATATGTATTGGTAATTTGGTATTGTGCTACTGTTTGCCGATTTCATAAAGGAGTAATTTGGAGCCTGAACTCGCAGGCAAATCATTACATCGGGTGATTTCAGTAGAACTGCACAAAATGATCAGATGGACAGGTACTTATGCTGCTGCTATGTACTCCAAAGTTCACTCAGACAAGCATCGATGTTGACAAGAAGTGCCTATATTCATTCGAGTATCAACCGGCGTCAACCAATTGTCAAACTCCAAGTATTAGGAGAGTGAACGCCAAAAATATTGCTTGGTGCATAGCCCAGAAAAACGCAGTCCAGTCTTTGGTCCCAACTTGTGCCTTTTGGTTATCGGCACATATGGTAGCGAACTATATGGCATGGAGTCTAAAGATTCCAGACAAGTTGGTTGACGCGTATATTCATCTGGCACTTAATCAGTCTGCACGCCAAGGATGCTCCATTTCAGTTGAACTGCACAAAAAATTTGGGTGGTTCATTTTCTCAACCGCCTCCTTTCTCGTCTGCAATGTAGAATTTTGGCGAGATACAGGACCAAGATGAGCCAGTAAACTAGTTGGATGAAAGTAGTGGCCAAGTTGCTCAAACCTCCCTCGGCACGAGGCCACTATTTGAGGATAAACCTACAAGCAAAGTTCAGATTGTCTGTGCTGCCTCTTATGTACTCGAAAGTTTACTCGTACAAGAACTAATTTTAGCAAGAAGTACCTCCGATTGAACACCATTTACCAGTCTGTACCCTAGGTAATTAAAGTTCGTCCATGGATCATATTGGCTGTGATCTCAATCATTTGGATGCATAAACATACTGAACATGTGTATATCTGAATCTTTTTGTGAATTATGTATGAATATTGTCGTGTGATCTATCAATCATTTGGATGCATAGATATGCTGAGCTTGTGTATATATGAATCTTTTGAGTTGTTGATAGTGAATGTTGGCTATGAATATGAACGTGTCCTGTGAACCTGAGTTTGATATGAATGTTTACCTTTTCTGTTGTATTTGTGTGTGAACTTGTTAGTATGCCTACTGTGGGGTATAAAACGCAGGTCTCTTATAAAAGTAATGTTGTGTCCAATTTATGTTTTCCCTTCTAACCACATTATATATACTAGCAAAAGGGCCCGTGCGTTGCAACGGGAAAAAATATGGCACACACTTACGTTCTATTCTTCTTTACCGGGTCTGTCATTACATGTGCTCCGGTGTAATAACATCATAAATTACCAAACTGCCTTAGGAGTTTTTGTCTCAGGCACCACAGTGAGAATGATTGACAATATGAGCATCACCAGCCTGAAGAAAGTTGTTGCTGTTATGACCGGCATGGCCAAGAGGATATATGATGCGCACTGACATCCAACAACAACATTTCTCATGGTTTCGGTTTTTTTCTGAACCAGTGCTATATTTGATTATTTGGCACAAAAAAGTTGTAATTCTTTCACTCCAACTATGGCCAACATGGCTCGTCATTCTTCCAAAAGATGTCCCTTATGATATTTTTTCAGAAAAAAGGAGTGCATTATCTCCTTGCTGTCGTCTAACTGAAGGAAACTGAATGTAAAAATTTAAGTGTATATAGACTGACCCACTCGGAGTGCATACAAAAATATTTTTATCCAAGTCGTCAGTGCCAACACTGTACCTCCAATGTCCATCTGCATCTACACGGCTAGGTCTAATCTTAAGCAAGAATGAAACTACCAAGCAAGCTGAGATAACAACATGTAGCCGACCCCGGGCAGCAGGTGGTCAGGGATCATGAGCAGAGAAACACGAAGTCGGCTGATGACCGCCGAGCATGGCCAGACCCATCTCGCTCTCGTGGCTTCCGTGGTGGCTCCCCAGCCTCTCTGTGGCTCCTCCACTCCGAGTCCACAACCCGATCTCGGCATTCCGCCTCCATCCTCCTCCGCCCTCTGCCCCGTGTGCTCCTCCACACCTCCCTCTCCAAGCCTACAGATCCGACCTTCCCCTCGCTGGATCCGGTCCATCACGAGCCTCATGCCACCCTGCCGCCGCGCTCGTGTCCATGTCGTGCGTGGTGTAGAGGTGGCCAGCGTGTGGAACAGGCTGCATCGCAGGCGTCTGCACGCTGTGCCTCCGCTTCCTCACCCTGGCGAGCGCCGGACTGAACAGCTTCGCGCCGGACTGCCATTTTGTTGTACAATTTCCCTTCGTTCTCATTCTGTGTTTGTTGTTCAAGAGGCTCATTGTTGATATGCAATTTTCCTAGGTATATAAACTGGTAGACTTTCATGTAAGCAATCGAGGTGGGATTACTCCGAGTACATGTGTGAAAACTAGGTAAGGTACAGATACAAAAGCGTGCATGCAGGCCGAAACATGCGTGCAGGCCCAATAAGAGAATGTGGACGTGGACCAATTGGATGGACAAAGTTTTTAGTACCGCCTCGCAGCAATTGGACGGACTGTTGATCAAAACTAACGGAAAAAAACTGAAACCGTAAATTCACGGAAAGAAGCGTATTGTGACGGTGAACCCAAAGAGTCAATCCGTGCTTTATTATTAGGGAAAGATTTATATTATTACTATTATCGTATATTTTATAGAGACTTAATATATACATTATAAAAACATCCCACGTGTTATTAACTTATAAAAGTAAATGTTTAACGGAAGTTGGCAAGGAAAATCCTGGTTGTTTTTGACTCACAGGCAAGGAAAATCCTGGTGATTGCGTACAAAAGCTTGCGAAGATTTTAAGGACCAATTTAATAATAACGCGCTCATTTTTATTTTGAGCAATAACTCACTAATTTCTTAATTATATATATATATTAAATGTGCCTCTTCGGTTTATTCTTTGATATTAATTGCTCCTTCTAACATAACATTATATATATATATAACGAGCCCACCTAATACGTGTATTTCAAGGAAGTGCAAATGGGCTGGGATTTCTTAGAAAATATAAATGGGCCTGATTGACGCGAAATTATTTGTTCACCCAGCCCAGCAAATGGACTGTACATTCTAGAAAACATGGGTTAAATATATGCCACATTTTTGCAGGCTGACATGTGGGCCAATTGGTCGAAGCCTACGCAGGGCGTTGTCAACTTGGTCAACAAATGATTGTGTCATCCACAGCCATTGGATTTATATCCAACGGCCGGCATGCACCTTCAATCTCTCGTCTTCTTCCTCCAGCGTCGCCGGGACCGCCTGGTCCGGCCTCCGGCGGCTAGCGGCTCTGCTTAGCACGCATCGCTGCGAAGCGCTACCCCACCGCCGGCCAGGCTATCCCTCCACCCCTCGACACCTCCTGTTATTCTCCACAGACTACAGCCCCACGCCGCAACAGAACCAGTTATAACCCTTCTCCTCCTCTCAATCTGCGACTCCACTGCCGATGTTTTCCCATCTCCGAGTCGTTCCCGTCCGGGGCCTCGCCGTCGTCCACCGCCTCGCTGCGTTCGGTGCGGCGTGGTCAACAAACGAGAGTCATCGGAAGAGGACTGTACGTGGAGAGCCTGACGGCTGGGACCCACGAGGTCCATGGTCGCACGCAAGGAAAGTTCCTCCTTATTAAGCTGAAAAAATGTTTCCTCCACCTGACAGCTGGGACCCACCGGCTGTATCTTCGCATGGAAGGAAGTGCCTCCTTGTTTTGCGAAAAAAATTATTCATCCCGTTGACAGCTGGGACCCGTCAGATTTGGTGACTGACTTGTGGGCCTACTAAGCGGACGTGTACGCACGGCTTTGTCAACTTAATCAACAAATGATTCTAGCAGCTGGACCATTGGATGTTAATCCAACAGCCGTGCTCCTTCTTCAACCTCTGTTCTTGCTCCTGTCTCCCGTGGGCGGCACCGCGGCTGTGCTGCCGCGCACCCGAACCAGTGAAGTTTCCCACTCCTCTCCATCTGCGACTCCACTGCCCCGTCTTCCCCATCTCCGGGTCGTTCCAGTCTGGGTGCGCTCGGCACGGTGTGGTCAACGTGGTCAACAACCGAGAGTCATCGGAAGATGACTGTACGTGAGAGGCTGACAGTGGGGACGCACCACGCCCATGGACGCATGCATGCAACGGAACGCGGCGAGGTCAACGTGGTCAAGGAACGACTTCCATCGGAAGTATACTGTACGTGGAGAGTCTCAGCTGGGTCCACGGCCGCAGCAAGTAAGTGCCTCCTTATTACGCGGAAAATAATGATTCCTCCAACTGACAGCAGGGACCCACTGGACGGGCCACCGTATTTTGCGAAAAAAACGTTTGCCCCCTGACTGCTGGGACCCACCTGACGGGCCACCGTATTTCGTGAAAAAACGTCCCCCCGCTGTCAGCTCGGACCCACCGGAAGTGCCTCCTTATTACGCACAAAAAAATGAATACTCCCCCGGCTAGCTGGGACCCACCTTGGTGGGAGGCTGACTTGTGGGCCTACTAAGTTGACGGGGATGAAGGGCTTTGTCAACTTAGTCAATATGAACGATTCTAGCTCCAGTGACTGTACGATGTCCATCCAACGGCCGTAGTGCTTCTTCAACCTCTGGTCTTCTTGCTCCAGCCGCCCAAAGCAGCGCCGGTCGTGCCGCATGCTCCTGCCTCCCGTGGCCGGCTGTGCTGCCGCGGAGGCCTCACCGCCCCTACTATTCCCACCGCTGGCCAGGCCCTGCGGCGACGGCAGCCTCACACCGCAGCCGAACCAGTGAACCCTCGTACTCCTCTCCGCGCGGGCTTCCACTGCCGCGTCTTCCCCGGCTCCGCGTCGTCCCCTTCCTAGGCCTCGCCGTCGTCCACCGCCGTGGTGCTCTCCGCGCGGCGTGGTCAACGTGGTCAAGGAACGACTTCCATCGGAAGAGTACTGTACGTGGAGAGGCTGACAGCTGGGTCCACGGCCACAACCCAGTTTTTTTGTGATTTGCCAAGTAAGTCGCTTTGTCAGGCCTGTTGGGCTGCAAATCTTTCAAGACAAGGAGAGCTTTCATTCGGCTGGCCGAGAAAATGGCCCATCAGTAATGAGAAATGGGTTGTACATTTTTTAAAACACATCAAACCGGCAATTAGTTTCAGATATCTTTTTTTCATTTCGAGATTTTAAATTACATTAATTTTTATGCGTGGAGAATTTGTTGGATTTTATATTGATATACATTTATTTTTAAAATCAGTTTGAATGTGAGTCGAAATTTCGGGATTAAAAACAGTTCAGACCGCACCGAGATATGCAAAATTTCGTATAATTTTTTAACGTGGCCACAATATGGGTTGTAATGCTAACAAAAAGAATATGGGCTCCAAAAAACCTTAAGAATTAGCAAATGGCCTGTAAATTATTAGAAATAATGGCAGATGGGTTGTATGCTGTTTTCCACATATTTGAGCCTTTCCTAAAAAAGGTTCACACACAAGCAATGACTGTTGGATGTCCATCGAACGACCGTCATGCTTCTTCAATCTCTGCTCTTCCTGCTCCAGCCGCTCAAACAAGCGCCCGCGGGACTGCCTGCTCCCTCCTCCCCGTGGCCGGCTGTGCGGCCGCGCAGGCCTCACCGCCCCACCGTACTCCCATCGCTGGCCTAGCCATCCCTCTACTCACCCACACCTGCTGTTATTCTCCAGCGATGGTAGACGAACCAGTAAACCCTCGTACAGTCGTACTCCCCTCCGCATGGGAAACAACTGCCGAGTCTTCCCTGCCTCCGTGTTGTTCCCTTCCTAGGCCTCGCCATCATCCACCACCCTGGTGCTCTCGGCGCGTCCTGGTCAACGTGGTCAACGACCGACATGCATCTCAAGTGGACTATACGTGGAGAGGCCGACAACTGGATCCACGATCGCACGCAAGGAAATGCCTCCTTATTACGTGCAAAATAATGATTCCTCCACCTGACATCAGGGACCCACCGAAAGGGCCTCTGTATTTCGTGAAAAATACGTTACCGCCGCTGACAGCTCGGACCCACCAGCTATATCTTCGCACACAAGGAAGTGCCTCCTTATTACGCACAAAAAAAATGAATACTCCCCTTGTTAGCTGGGACCCAGTATAGTGGCAGGCTGACTTGTTGGCCTACTAAGTTGACGGGGACGGAGGGCTTTGTCAACTTAGTCAATATGCACGATTCTAGCTCCAGTGACCGTACGATGTCCATCCAACGGCCGTAGTGCTTCTTCAACCTCTGGTCTTCTTGCTCCAGCCGCCCAAACCAGCGCCGGTCGTGCCTCGTGCTCCTGCCTCCCGTGGCTGGCTGCGATGCGGCGGATGCCTCACCGCCCCTACTACTCCCACCGCTGGCCAGGCCATCCCTCTACTCACCCACACCCCCTGTTATTCTATAGCGATGACAGCCTCACACCGCAGCGAACCAGTGAATCCTCGTACTCCTCTACGCGTGGGCATCCACTGCCACGTCTTCTCGGGCTCCGCGTCGTCCCCTTCCTAGGCCTCGCCGTCGTCCACCGCCCTGGTGCTCTCGGCGCGGCGTGGTCAACATGGTCAAGGAATGGCTTCCATGGGACGTGGACTGTACGTGGAGAGGCTGACAGCTGGGTCCACGGCCGCAGCAAGGAAGTGCCTCCTTATTACGTTCAAAATAATTATTCCTCCACCTGACAGTGGGGACCCACCGGACGGGCCACCGTATTTCGTGAAAAAAACGTTTGCCCATGACTACTGGGACCCACCAGCTACATCTTTGCACGCAAGGAAGTGCGTCCGGGCAAAAAAAACCGATTCGCCCCCCTGACTACTGGGACCCACCAGCTACATCTTCGCAGGCAAGGAAGTGCCTGACAGTCGGGACCCACCTGGTCGAAGCGTACGTAGCGTTGTCATTCTGGTCGCGAACGTGTACGTACATATATACTGGTGGATTTAGAGGCGCGCATGTGTCGTAGTAGAGGTGCGTATGTGTCGTAGTAGAGGCGCGCACGTAGCATGTACACGTACGTACAGCAGCCAGGGTGCAAGAAAGAAAATATGGCCACGCATGTGTACATACGGGCGGGGTCTCGAATGCCTGCTCGTGCATACGTACGGCCAAGACTCGTGTACATGGCTGGGTCGGAACGGAGAAACAGCGTCGTCGTCGTGTTCATGGGGAGGCAACGGAATGCGTCGTGTTCATGGGGAGGCAACGGAATGCTCGTGTTCATCGGGAGGCAACGGAATGTGTGGGAGCCAACCGGCTGGGTCGGAATGAAATGTGTGGTCGTGTTCATCGGGAGGGCTTGGACAGAATAGGCAACGGAAATGAGGCCTGGCATACTGCACAGCGGAGGAAGCGGACCTCCTATGTTCGGAACGGGGTCTTGTTGATCGGGAGGGGTCAGGCGTACCACAAAACGGAGGAAACGGACCTCCTACGATCGAAACGGGGGTCCTATTGATCAGGAGGGGTGTGGAGTACCACAAAACGGACAAAACGGACCTCCTACGGTCGAAACGGGGGTCCTGTTGATCGGGAAGGGTGTGGCGTATCGCAAAACGGACGAAATGGACCTCCTACGATCGAAATGGGGGTCCTGTTCATCGGGAGGGGTGTGGCGTACTGCAAAACGGGACTCCACGGGATACTGTTCATCTCCACCGTCGACCTCCTCCAGGCTCCAAGGGCTACCGTCGACCTCCTCCAGCCTCCACAGGCTCCTGTTCATCCAGCCTCCACCGCGCGCTACTCCACCGGCTACTTTTCAACCACCCTTCCACAGGCACCCCTCCACCGTATACTGTTCATCCATCCCTCCACACCACGGGGTCCTGTTCAACCACCCCTCCACGGGCACCCCTCCACTGTCTACTGTTCATCCAGCCCTCCATCACACTACGGGGTCCTGTTCATCCAGAGGCAACGCCACCACTCACTGTTCATCCAAACCCCCCCACAACGCTCACTGTTCATCCCAGAGGCAACATCGATCGGCTTTAGTTAGCAGCAGTAGCGAAGGAATCGCTCGATCGGGTTCAGTTAACAGCCATCGATCGATCGCTCTGGTTCAGTAACGCGTAGCCTGCAGTGCAATCCCTCGGGTTCAGTTAGAGCCCAACGCCTCTCTCGGGTCCAGTTAGAGCCAACGCCTCGCACACACACGCGTATGTGTACGAGAGAAACACGCATCGCTCGGCCCCGACCTCCCACCGTAACCGGGAACTCCCCGAAATTTTCCTCGCCCTCGCTTCTACCATGGGTTTTTTCGTCATGGACGGCCCAAAGAATGTCATGCAGCTGCGTCTCCAGCCCGCCCAGGACGAAAAGCCCATTTTCTATCATGATTTTTTGTCATAGAAGTAGGAGCCCACCACATCTATGATGATACCGGGTTTTGTCACAATTATCGTCATAGAAGTGTCATATGTATGACAGAATTTTTTTTCGTTCGGCCCAAAATGTCACGGATGTGTCTTTTTTTGTAGTGTTTATCGGGGTTGCCATGAATCTGGAAGGGCCAATCCAATATCTTGTCTAAATTGGATGGTCCGTCTCTGTTTGCCTTGAATGGCTTTTTCCGTCGACCGGGTTTGGGGGCACTAAATCCGGCGTCGACCGTTGTGTCGTGCGTTCTTTCATTATCATTGCGACGTTTGTGTTTGTTGCTTCGTGGTTTGCCGTTGCCGTATCGGAGTTCAGAAGTGCCCGGATCGCTGGCACTGTTGCTTCTACGAGCGAGCCAGCTGTCTTCCCCCGCGCAAAAGTGGGTCATCAGAGCGGTAAGTGCTGACATGGATTTTGGTTTTTCTTGACCGATGTGGCGGGCGAGCCACTCGTCCCGGATGCTGCGTTTGAAGGACTCCAGGGCTTCCGCGTCCGGACAGTCGACGATTTGGTTCTTCTTAACTAAGAACCTAGTCCAGAGCTTCTTGGCTGACTCTCCGGGCTGCTGGACAATGTGACTTAAGTCATCGGCATCTGGTGGCCGGACATATGTACCTTGGAAGTTGCCACGAAAGGCATCCTCCAAATCCTCCCAACTGCCAATAGAGTTTTCGGGCAGACTGTTTAACCAGTGCCGAGCTGGCCCTTTGAGTTTTAGTGGGAGGTATTTGATGGCATGAAGGTCATCTCCGCGGGCCATGTGGATATGGAGAAGGAAATCCTCGATCCATACCGCGGGATCAGTTGTTCCATCATATGATTCGATATTCACGGGTTTAAACCCTTCTGTGAATTCATGCTCCATTACTTTGTCTATGAAGCAAAGAGGGTGTGCAGTGCCTCTATGTTGGGCCACATTGGGATGTAGCTCCGGTGGAGTCCGTCTGTGGTGTTCGGCCAGGGTGTGACTAGGCTTCTCACGTCCGAATAGATAGCCGTCGTCACGTGTCGGGGCACGTCCTCACGATCCGTAGATCGATCTGGTATGTTCTACTCTATTGTCCAGGTCCTGCCGAAGGTCATATGTGTGACCACGAGCTGTGTTGTCTCTGCCTTTACGGTGAGGTGGGGCGGGCTGGTGTTCGTCTTGAGTTGCCGCTTTGTCCCGACCGCGTGGTGGTCGGTGAGTCGCATTGTGCGGTTATGGTATGGGCTCCGGCGCCTCGTCATCGAACTGAGGTAGCAATTTGCGCTTCGGGTAAATTTTGGCTGGGCGCTTGAGGCCGTATTCTTCGGCTGCTAGGACATCAGTCCATCTATCATTGAGAAGATCTTGGTCAGCTTGAAGCTGCTGCTGCTTCTTTTTCAGGCTCCTTGCAGTGGCTATTAGCCGGCGCTTAAAGCGCTCCTGCTCCTGAGCTTCCTCAGGCATGATAAAATCCTCGCTGCCGAGGCTCACCTCATCCTCGGAGAGTGGAAGATAATTACTATCCTCCGAGTCGTCGTTTATGGCCTTTTCGTCAGGGCTAACTTGCCCGTTTTCCCGATCGTCCTATTCGGCAGTTCATTCGTCGGGATCTTCTCTGTCTTCAGCACCGTCCGGAGTGTTATCGTCTCCCGTGCCATTGTTGTTGTCTTTGCTGTGGCGAGATTTAGAGCGGCGCCGCTGACGCCGGTGCTTTAGTTCCGTCTTAGGAGGTTCATCCTCAACTGGATTCTCTTTGTCATTGCCGCTATTTTCTTTTGGTGCATCCACCATGTATACGTCATATGAGGAGGTGGCCTTCCATCGTCCGGTGAACGATGGGTTTTGGGCCTCCTCTTCTCCTGCATTGTCGTTCATATCGTCGATGTCTTCGGAGCCGTAATCGAGCATGTCGGTTAAGTCTTCGACAGTGGCTATGAAGTGGGCGGTGGGTGGGAAGCGAAATTCTCCATCACCAGCCTCCAGTTTGAACTGGATATAATTTGGCTGAGAGCCCCCCACCAAGGATAGATTTTTTAGTGAGTTTAGCACGTCGCCCAAAGGCGAGTGTCAGAAGATGTCCGCGGAGCTGAATTCGACGATCAATGACTGATCAAGCTCGACGCACGTGGACGCAAAAGGTTCGGAACCTCTAGCCGGAGGCGAGTCCATGATTCCAGTGGCACAGATGTCACTTGAAGTTAGGTCTGTGTCCGGCTCCAACGCCGTTGAGTCTGCGGCTTCTGCGGCGGGGTTGAGCTTCCCGTCTTCGGATGGCGTGATCTGCTCCGGATCTAGGGCCAGAGCAGCTTTAGGTACTATATCCTGGGTATGGTCCAATGACAGATTTACGTCATGTTCATCGTGGTGGCAGGGAGCGGCTGCCGTGGTCGCGAATCCGTCGAAGATCAAGTCTTCGCGGATATCCGTGATGTAGTTCAAGCTTCCAAATCTGACCCGGGGTGTAGCTTTCGATCTGCTCCAGATGGCCAAGAGAGTTGGCCCGCAGTGCGAAGCCGCCGAATACTAAGATCTGTCCAGGGAGGAATACTTCCCCTTGGACATCGTTGTTGTAGATGATTGAAGGAGCCATCAAACCTTTTGACGACAGCATAGTGGAACTATCAATGAAAGCACCAATGTCGGTGTCAAAACCGGCGGATCTCGGGTAGGGGGTCCCGAACTGTGCGTCTAAGGTCGATGGTAACAGGAGACAAGGGACACAATGTTTACCCAGGTTCAGGCCCTCTCTATGGAGGTAATACCTGAAGGAAATATGCCCTAGAGGCAATAATAAAGTTATTATTTATTTCCTTATTTCATGATAAATGTTTATTATTCATGCTAGAATTGTATTAACCGGAAACATAATACATGTGTGAATACATAGACAAACAGAATGTCACTAGTATGCCTCTACTTGACTAGCTCGTTAATCAAAGATGGTTATGTTTCCTAACCATAGACAAAGAGTTGTTATTTGATTAACGGGATCACATCATTAGGAGAGTGATTTGATTGACCTGACCCATTCCGTTAGCTTAGCACTCGATCGTTTAGTATGTTGCTATTGCTTTCTTCATGACTTATACATGTTCCTATGACTATGAGATTATGCAACTCCCGTTTACGGGAGGAACACTTTGTGTGCTACCAAACGTCACAACGTAACTGGGTGATTATAAAGGAGCTCTACAGGTGTCTCCAAAGGTACATGTTGGGTTCGCGTATTTCGAGATTAGGATTTGTCACTCCGATTGTCGGAGAGGTATCTCTGGGCCCTCTCGGTAATGCACATCACATAAGCCTTGCAAGCATTACAACTAATGAGTTAGTTGCAAGAAGATGTATTACGAAACGAGTAAAGAGACTTGCCGGTAACGAGATTGAACTATGTATTGAGATACCGACGATCGAATCTCGGGCAAGTAACATACCGATGACAAAGGGAACAACGTATGTTGTTATGCGGTCTGACTGATAAAGATCTTCGTAGAATATGTGGGAGCCAATATGAGCATCCAGGTTCCGCTATTGGTTATTGACCGGAGACGTGTCTCGGTCATGTCTACATTGTTCTCGAACCCATAGGGTCCGCACGCTTAAGGTTTTGATGACAGTTATATTATGAGTTTATGCATTTTGATATACCGAAGTTTGTTCGGAGTCCCGGATGTGATCACGGACATGACGAGGAGTCTCGAAATGGTCGAGACATAAAGATTGATATATTGGAAGCCTATATTTGGATATCGGAAGTGTTCCGGGTGAAATCGGGATTTTACCGGAGTACCGGGAGGTTACCGGAACCCCCCGGGAGGTATATGGGCCTTAGTGGGCTTTAGTGGAAGAGAGGAGAGGTGGCTAGGGCTGGGCCGCGCGCCCCTCCCCCCTTGTCCAAATAGGACAAGGAGAGGGGGGCGGCGCCCCCCCTTCCTTCTCTCTCTCCTCTTTTCCCCTCCCGAATCCTATTCCAACTAGGAAAGGGGGGGAATCCTACTCCCGGTGGGAGTAGGACTCCTCCTGGCCGGCCGCACCTCCCCCTGCTCCTTTATATACGGGGGCAGGGGGCACCCCTAGACACACAAGTTGATCCACGTGATCATATTCTTAGCCGTGTGCGGTGCCCCCTTCCACCATAATCCTCGATAATATTGTAGCGGTGCTTAGGCGAAGCCCTGCGACGGTAGTACATCAAGATCGTCACGACGCCGTCGTGCTGACGGAACTCTTCCCCGACACTTTGCTGGATCGGAGTCCGGGGATCGTCATCGAGCTGAACGTGTGCTAGAACTCGGAGGTGTCGTAGTTTCGGTGCTTGATCGGTCGGGCCGTGAAGACGTACAACTACATCAACCGCGTTGTGCTAACACTTCCGCTGTCGGTCTACAAGGGTACGTAGATCACACTCTCCCCTCTCGTTGCTATGCATCACCATGATCTTGCGTGTGCGTAGGATTTTTTTTTGAAATTAGTACGTTACCCATCAGTGGCATCCGAGCCTAGGTTTTATGTGTTGATGTTATATGCACGAGTCGAACCTAAGTGAGTTGTGGGCGATATAAGTCATACTGCTTACCAGCATGTCATACTTTGGTTCGGCGGTATTGTTGGACGAAGCGGCCCGGACCGACATTACGCGTACGCTTACGCAAGACCGGTTCTCCCGACGTGCTTTGCACAAAGGTGGCTAGCGGGTGACAGTTTCTCCAACTTTAGTTGAACCGAGTGTGGCTACGCCCGGTCCTTGCGAAGGTTAAAACAACACCAACTTGACAAACTATCGTTGTGGTTTTGATGCGTAGGTAATATTGGTTCTTGCTTAAGCCCATAGCAGCCACTTAAAACTTGCAACAACAAAGTAGAGGACGTCTAACTTGTTTTTGCAGGGCATGTTGTGATGTGATATGGTCAAGACATGATGCTAAATTTTATTGTATGAGATGATCATGTTTTGTAACCAAGTTATCGGCAACTAGCAGGAGCCATATGGTTGTCGCTTTATTGTATGCAATGCAATTGCGCTGTAATGCTTTACTTTATCACTAAGCGGTAGCGATAGTCGTGGAAGCATAAGATTGGCGAGAAGACAACAATGCTACGATGGTGATCAAGGTGTCACGCCGGTGACGATGGTGATCACGACGGTGCTTCGAAGATGGAGATCACAAGCACAAGATGATGATGTCCATATCATATCACTTATATTGATTGCATGTGATGTTTATCTTTTATGCATCTTATCTTGCTTTGATTGATGGTAGCATTTTAAGATGATCTCTCACTAATTATCAAGAAGTGTTCTCTCTGAGTATGCACCATTGCGAAAGTTCTTCGTGCTGAGACACCACGTGATGATCGGGTGTGATAGGCTCTACGTTCAAATACAACGGGTGCAAAACAGTTGCACACGCGGAATACTCAGGTTATACTTGACGAGCCAAGCATATATAGATATGGCCTCGGAACACGGAGACTGAAAGTTCGAGCGTGAATCATATAGTAGATATGATCAACATAGCGATGTTCACCAATGAAACTGCTCCATCTCACGTGATGATCGGACATGGTTTAGTTGATTTGGATCACATGACCACTTAGAGGATTAGAGGGATGTCTATCTAAGTGGGAGTTCTTTAGTAATATGATTAATTTAACCTAAATTTATCATGAATTTAGTCCTGATAGTATTTTGTAAATCATGTTGTAGATCAATAGCTCACGTTGTTGCTTCCCTGTGTTTATTTTGATATGTTCCTAGAGAAAATTGTATTGAAAGATGTTAGTAGCAATGATGCGGATTGGATCCGTGATCTGAGGTTTATCCTCATTGCTGCACAGAAGAATTATGTCCTTGATGCACCGCTAGGTGACAAACCTATTGCAGGAGCAGATGCAGACGTTATGAACGTTTGGCTAGCTCAATATGATGACTACTTGATAGTTTAGTGCACCATGCTTAATGGCTTAGAATCGGGACTTCAAAGACGTTTTGAACGTCATGGACCATATGAGATGTTCCAGGAGATGAAGTTAATATTTCAAGCAAATACCCGAGTTGAGAGATATGAAGTCTCCAACAAGTTCTATAGCTAAAAGATGGAGGAGAATCGCTCAACTAGTGAGCATGTGCTCAGATTGTCTGGGTACTACAATCGCTTGAATCAAGTGGGAGTTAATCTTCCAGATAAGATAGCGATTGACAAAATTCTCTAGTCACCATCACCAAGTTAGTAGAACTTCGTGATGAACTATAGTATGCAAGGGATGACGAAAACGACTCCCGAGCTTTTCATGATAATGAAATCGATGAAGGTAGAACTCAAGAAAAACATCACGTGTTGATGGTTGACAAGACCACTAGTTTCAAGAAAAGGGCAAAGGGAAGAAGGGCAACTTCAAGAAGAACGGCAAGCAAGTTGCTGCTCAAGTGAAGAAGCCCAAGTCTGATCCTAAGCCTGAGACTAAGTGTTTCTACTGCAAAGGGACTGGTCACTGGAAGCGGAACTGCCCCAAGTATTTGGCGGATAAGAAGGATGGCAAGGTAAACAAAGGTATATTGGATATACGTGTTATTGATGTGTACTTTACTAGTGTTTATAGCAACCCCTCGGCATTTGATACTGGTTCAGTTGCTAAGATTAGTAACTCGAAACGGGAGTTACAGAATAAACAGAAACCAGTAAAGGGTGAGGTGACGATGTGTGTTGGAAGTAGTTCCAAGATTGATATGATCATCATCGCACACTCTCTATACTTTCAGGATTAGTGTTGAAACTAAATAAGTGTTATTTGGTGTTTGCGTTGAGCATGAATATGATTTGATCATGTTTATTGCAATACGGTTATTCATTAAAGTCAGAGAATAATTGTTGTTCTGCTTACATGAATAAAACCTTATATGGTTACACACCCAATGAAAATGGTTCATTGGATCTCGATCGTAGTGATACACATATTCATAATATTGAAACCAAAAAGATGCAAAGTTAATAATGATAGTGCAACTTATTTGTGGCACTGCCGTTTAGGTCATATTGGTGTAAAGCGCATGAAGAAACTCCATGCTGATGGGATTTTGGAATCACTTGATTATGAATCACTTGGTGCTTGCGAACCATATGGGCAAGATGACTAAAGACTTCGTTCTCCGGAACAATGGAGCGAGCAACATATTTGTTGGAAATCATACATACTGATGTATGTGGTTCGATGAATATTGAGGCTCGTGACAGGTATCATTATTTTATGACCTTCACAGATGATTTAAGCAGATATGAGTATATCTACTTGATGAAACATAAGTCTGAAAAGTTCAAAGTATTTCAGAGTGAAGTGGAAAATTATCGTGACAAGAAAATAAAGTTTCTACGATCTGATCGCAGAGACGAATATTTGAGTTACGATTTTGGTCTTCAATTAAAACAATGTGGAATAGTTTCACAAACCCATGCCACCTGGAACACCACGGCATAATAGTGTGTCCGAACGTCATAACCGTACTTTATGGGATATAGTACAATCTATGATGTTTCTTACCGATTTACCAATATCGTTTTGGGGTTATGCATTAGAGACAGCTGCATTCACGAAAAAAGGGGCATCATCTAAATCCTTTGAGATGACACTGTATGAACTGTGGTTTAGCAAGAAACCAAAGTTGTCGTTTCTTAAAGTTTGGGGTTGCAATGCTTATAAGGAAAAGTTTCATCCTGATAAGCTCAAACCCAAATCGGAGAAATGTGTCTTCATAGGATACCCAAAGAAGACAGTTGGGTACACCTTCTATCATAGATCCAAAGGCAAGAAATTCGTTGCTAAGAATGGATCCTTTCTAGAGAAGGAGTTTCTCTCAAAAGAAGTGAGTGGGAGGAAAGTAGAACTTGATGAGGTTACTGAACCTGCTCCCTTATTGGAAAGTAGTTCATCACAGAAAACGGTTTCTGTGACACCTACACCAATTAGTGAGGAAGTTAATGATGATGATCATGAAACTTCACACCAAATTATTACTGAACCTCGTAGATCAACCAGAGTAAGATCCGCACCAGAGTGGTACAGTAATCCTGTTCTGAAAATCATGATACTAGATCATGATGAACCTACGAACTATGAAGAAGCGATGGTGAGCCCAAATTCCGCAAAATGGCTTGAAGCCATGAAATCTGAGATGGAATCCATGTATGAAAACAAAGTATGGACTTTGGTTGACTTGCCCGATGATCGGCAAGCAATTGAAAATAAATGGATCTTCAAGAGGAAGATGGACGCTGGTAGTAGTGTTACTATCTACAAAGCTAGAATTGTCGCAAAAAGGTTTTCGACAAGTTCAAAATGTTGACTACGATGAGAGTTTCTCACTCGTATCTATGCTTAAGTCTGTCCGAATCATGTTAGCAATTGCCGCATTTTATGAAATCTGGCAAATGGATAAACAAAGCTGCATTCCTTAATGGATTTCTTAAAGAAGAGTTGTATATGATGCAACCAGAAGGTTTTGTCAATCCTAAAAATGTTAACAAAATATGCAATCTCCAGCGATCCATCTGTGGACTGGTGCAAGCATCTCGGAGTTGGAATATGCGCTTTGATGAGATGATCAAAGTATATAGTTTTATACAGACTTGTGGTGAAGCCTGTATTTACAAGAAAGTGAGTGGGAGCACTACAACATTTCTGACAAGTATATGTGAATGACATATTATTGATCGGAGATAATGTAGAATTATTCCGCAAAGCATCAAGGAGTGTTTGAAAGAAGTTTTTCAAAGAAAGACCTCGGCGAAGCTACTTACATATTAAGCATCAAGATCTATAGAGATAGATCAAGATGCTTGATAAGTTTTTTCAATGAGTACATACCTTGACAATATTTTGAAGTAGTTCAAAATGGAACAGTCAAAGAAAAGAGTTCTTGGCTGTGTTACAAGGTGTGAAATTGAGTAAGACTCAAAGCCCGACCACGGCAGAAGATAGAAAGAGAATGAAAGTCATTCCCTATGCCTCAGCCATAGGTTCTATAAAGTATGCCATGCTGTGTACCAGATCTATTGTATACCCTACACTGTGTTAAGCAAGGGAGTACAGTAGTGATCTAGGAGTAGATCACTGGACAGCGGTCAAAATTATCCTTAGTGGAATAAGGATATGTTTCTCGATTATGGAGGTGACAAAAGGTTTGTCGTAAAAGGGTTACGTCGATACAAGTTTTGGCACTGATCCGGATGACTCTTAGTCTCAATCTAGATGCATATTGAAAGTGGGAGCAATTAGCTAGAGTAGCTCCGTGCAGAGCATTGTTGACATAGAAATTTGAAAAATACATACGGATCTGAATATGGCAGACCCATTGACTAAACTTCTCTCACAAGCAAAACATGATCACACCTTAGTACTCTTTGGGTGTTAATCACATAGCGATGTGAACTAGATTATTGACTCTAGTAAACCCTTTGAGTGCTGGTCACATAATAATGTGAACTATTGGTGTTAAATCACATGGCAATGTGAACTAGATTATTGACTCTAGTGCAAGTGGGAGATTGAAGGAAATATGCCCTAGAGGCAATAATAAAGTTATTATTTATTTCCTTATTTCATGATAAATGTTTATTATTCATGCTAGAATTGTATTAAACGGAAACATAATACATGTGTGAATACATAGACAAACAGAGTGTCACTAGTATGCCTCTACTTGACTAGCTCGTTAATCAAAGATGGTTATGTTTCCTAACCATAGACAAAGTGTTGTTATTTGATTAGCGGGATCACATCATTAGGAGAATGATGTGATTGACTTGACCCATTCCGTTAGCTTAGCACTCGATCGTTTAGTATGTTGCTATTGCTTTCTTCATGACTTATACATGTTCCTATGACTATGAGATTATGCAACTCCCGTTTACCGGAGGAACACTTTGTGTGCTACCAAACGTCACAACGTAACTGGGTGATTATAAAGGAGCTCTACAGGTGTCTCCAAAGGTACATGTTGGGTTGGCGTATTTCGAGATTAGGATTTGTCACTCCGATTGTCGGAGAGGTATCTCTGGACCCTCTCGGTAATGCACATCACATAAGCCTTGCAAGCATTACAACTAATGAGTTAGTTGCAAGATGATGTATTACGAAACGAGTAAAGAGACTTGCCGGTAACGAGATTGAACTAGGTATTGAGATACCGACGATCGAATCTCGGGCAAGTAACATACCGATGACAAAGGGAACAACGTATGTTGTTATGCGGTCTGATCGATAAAGATCTTCGTAGAATATGTGGGAGCCAATATGAGCATCCAGGTTCCGCTATTGGTTATTGACCGGAGACGTGTCTCGGTCATGTCTACATTGTTCTCGAACCCGTAGGGTCCGCACGCTTAAGGTTTTGATGACAGTTATCTTATGAGTTTATGCATTTTGATATACTGAAGTTTGTTCGGAGTCCCGAATGTGATCACGGACATGACGAGGAGTCTCGAAATGGTCGAGACATAAAGATTGATATATTGGAAGCCTATATTTGGATATCGGAAGTGTTCCGGGTGAAATCGGGATTTTACCGGAGTACCGGGATGTTACCGGAACCCCCCGGGAGGTATATGGGCCTTAGTGGCTTTAGTTGAAGAGAGGAGAGGTGGCCAGGGCTGGGCCGCGTGCCCCTCCCCCCTAGTCCGAATAGGACAAGGAGAGGGGGGGCGGCGCCCCCCCTTCCTTCTCTCTCTCCTCTTTTCCCCTCCTGAATCCTATTCCAACTAGGAAAGGGGGGGAATCCTACTCCCGGTGGGAGTAGGACTCCTCCTGGTGCGCCCTCCTCCTGGCCGGCCGCACCTCCCCCTGCTCCTTTATATACGGGGGCAGGGGCACCCCTAGACACACAAGTTGACCCACGTGATCATATTCTTAGCCGTGTGCGGTGCCCCCTTCCACCATAATCCTCGATAATATTGTAGCGGTGCTTAGGCGAAGCCCTGCGATGGTAGTACATCAAGATCGTCACCACGCCGTCGTGCTGACGGAACTCTTCCCCGACACTTTGCTGGATCGGAGTCCGGGGATTGTCATCAAGCTGAACGTGTGCTAGAACTCGGAGGTGCCGTAGTTTCGGTGCTTGATCGGTCGAGCCGTGAAGACGTACGACTACATCAACCGCGTTGTGCTAACACTTCCGCTGTCGGTCTACAAGGGTACGTAGATCACACTCTCCCCTCTTGTTGCTATGCATCACCATGATCTTGCGTGTGCGTAGGAATTTTTTTGAAATTACTACGTTACCCATCAATACCCTACTTCCTGCTTGATTGATCTTGATGAATACGAGTATTACAAGAGTTGATCTACCACGAGATCGTAATGGTTAAACCCTAAAAGTCTAGCATGTCTGACTATGATTATGAGGATATATGTCTACGGACCTAGCCCTCCGGTTTATATAGACACCAGAGGGATCTAGGGTTATATAAGGTCAGCTACAGAGAAAGGAATCTTCGTATTTGGTCGCCAAGCTTGCCTTCCACGCCAAGGAGAGCCCCATATGGACACGGGTGGAGTCTTCGGTCTTTGTATCTTCACAGCCCATCAGTCCGGCCCATGTCTAATAGGCCGGACGCCCGAGGACCCCTTAGTCCAGGACTCCCTCAACGGACAATTAGCTAGTAATAATAAAGCACGGGTTGAGTTCACCGGTCATGGCATTTTTACACAAAGGTCCCAGTGCTTTTTATGAATTAAACCCATAGTCCTCGATTAGTGAAGAAAAATGGTTCGAGTTGTTTTTCGTCAATCCTCTACATGTTCGTCTGCAGATCGAGCAGCGGCGCTCCAGATCCGATCGGGACATGATGCAGGACGACAGCGGCAAAGCTCCGGGAGGTAGGAAATAGAGAGGAACCAACGGTCATCGGGGCAAGGCGTATCTGGTCAGGATCCAGTGTGGCGGTGCGTAGTGGAGGCCATCGATGGCGGCGCTCCATGGCAATGGTGGCCCAGCCTCCTGGAAAGAAGAGACGTGGGAGAGAGAGGAGGTGAGATGGAGAGAAGAGAAGGGAGAGGTAGGACGACTTACACCAGTGTGGCCCTCCCTTCCAGATCACGGATGTTTTTGATATGGGAACACATCACCGGATCGCTCGTGTGTATGATTGTTCCTGTTCCATGCATCCTGCCACTTCGATGATGTAAAGCTAGTTGTCTTGATTGTTTGGGTGGTGCACAGTGAGTGTTTGTTGGTATGCCTATGCGATAGCGGGTAAGTGATTGACTTTGCAACAACAATTAGGAATGGAGAGGAAAAGGAATCTAATGAAGATTGCGAGCAGGTTCCTCTGCATTTGCACCCCTCATGCACCAGGATTACAATTTCAGCACAACCGGCCGAGTTCCTCACTTAAGATGTTTTTTTATTGAATTGGGATGCTAATTGTGATGCTTTGCCTGCCTTTAAAGTGGATATTGTTGATTGGTAAGTGTTGACAGTGACTAGCATTGTTGATGTTTCATAGTACTGTTTTTTGGTAGCTCACAGTCTCATACAGTGCTTGTGGAAACCTGAGAATATTGTGAAGCTTCGTGGTGCAAGTGTGGGGAGATGAACAGGTACTTCCCTCACTGCAGGTACGATCATCGGTCAGTGTCTACAATCTTGTTTCCCGGAAAATCGGGGATTTATATCAGCGTGCAATCACTGCAAGGAATCAACACCATCTCAGCGGCGGCAACAATGGATAAAGAACAACTGATGTGGACTGCGGTGGACCGCATCCAACCTTAATTCTAGGTACTGTAATAACTATCATGCTGCTTAATTACCTCCGCTCCTATATAGCCATTAGAACCGATCCACGTATAATGTGTAGGTAAGTAGCTTTTTGCTGGGTCCAGTTGAGTATGTCCTGATCTTTTGAACTTCTTTTTTCATGCACATTATTAGATGGTGTTTTGAAAAGGCATGCATCGGTTGTTATTTCAGAGTTGTGAAACTGTTTTTCTTGCTATTCTTGCCGCACAGAAGGCAAGCAATGAGCGGCAAGCTATTCCTCCTATTTGTTAGGTATTGCATCCTTATTTATTCTCAACACATGACAAGTTGAGTTATTTCTATTCATATATACTGTAGTAGGATACACACACATATTTTGTAATATTGTAGCCAACAAAGAGGCATAAAAGAGCAGATGACCATTGTGGTCAGCAAAGAAATGATGCAACGATCATGATGAAAATCTTACAGGCGTGTTTGTGGTGATAGTTGGAAAAGGATGGAAGGAGAGGAAGGAGAGGGTGATAGTGACGAGACCGCCAAAACTCGCATGCACCAATAAATTTGTTAGGTGTTAAACTCCATGGCCATGGCGGCTCGGCCTCCTTGGAAGAAGAGACGTGGGAGAGAGAGAGGAGGTTAGATGGAGAGAAGAGAAGGAAGAGTCGGGACGGCGCGGCTACCTACTGTTGGTCCGAAAGCGGCTCCGTTCGCCAGACCTAGGTTTGCGTCTGAATTCCTCCCCTTTCCGGTGCATGATGGAAGGTCATTCACGGACAGCATCAGCGCATGTGGCTACTTGCAATCTTGCCACCGTCTGCAATTACTTCATTGCGGTGCTTCCTCCGCCATCGCGTGTTGCCGCTCTAGCTCGACATAAATCCTTCGTCCTATCCATCTCCAGTGAACTAGATGAGATGAAGTAATCGTCTGAACCTGTGGTAACCTACTCCTTTGGCCCTTCAAAATGTGATGTCAAAATATTGTTATTTTCTCAGGTGACTCTGCAGTTCTGGTCAAGCCAAGCAATCTTTAGCAAGAACTGCATCCGTTCATCTGGTCTAACTTCCGCCGATGAACTTCTGCATTCACATATCTCTCTCTCTCTCTCTCTCTCTCTCTCTCTCTCTCTCTGTCCATGAAAGCCCTTGCTGAATTTGTATGATAAGAGTGCTACCTCCTGTTACATACATTCCATTGGGTACTCAATAAATTATTTTCTGGCTAATTGCAGTAGAATTTAATTAGGAAGGAAAGTAATTATGGGTGATAACTATTTAGTTTATTTTTGTACTCTTAGAGTCCTGTAGGATTTTGTAATTGGGCTGAGACTTTTTTGTCTGAATCTGATTTTTACTCTTAAGTGTCTCTGTCCATGAACACCATCCGCCATTCTGCCATGCTTCTAACTTTGCCAGAAAACTTGAGGTATGTATGAAGCTAACAGTGGAATTTCCTGATAGTCGTCTACATGCTCATGTTTCGTTTGCACAAGGTTAGGGCATACTCCTTTAGTATAGGCGTTTATTAATTTTTTGCTGGAAGGATTGAGGATGTTCCTCCCTTCAGTTACTTGCCCCAAATCTCTTCTGAGCTAATCATTGGCTATGAACACAAAAAAGAATAGCAAGGCTCGTTGCAGGGAGGTCCCCAAAAAGTGCAGCAAGTCCTGAGCTAATCCTTCAAATGGAGTTACCCCAGGATAAACCTGCCAAATGAGAAAGGTAGAGAAATTAGTAATCTTCTTTCAACCAGAGGGTTGTGGTCATGAGAAGGTGCTAGATGTGAACTTTAGTTTCAGAAATGTCTGCAACCCCAAGCCTGTGGTGCACATGGTCGATCACTGGGTCGGTAGTTGCTGATGCCCCAAGTATGAGAAAAACAGCCCAACCACTAGGACTTCACTTTATTTATTTATTTCTTCTTACTTGGTGAACATGTGTTTGTAGGCTCGGTCTATATGTAATAACCACATGTCATCTGATTCTGACTGCGCAGCTCTAATTCAATGGATCAAATTAATTGATGAAATTGAACTTCACTATTTTGAGTATGCGTCAGTGTTTAGTATGCACCAAGGTTTGAAAACATTGGTCCAGTTAATGATGGTACTATGTTGGCAATCACATTTTCTAGATTGATATGTAGCTTATGCAATAAGTGAAGAAAGAAAAATTGCAGCAAAAGAGTTTTTAAGTAGGCACACGCGTGCACAACTCAGTTGAAATAGAGGATGTAGACCTATGACGGGTCCTGAGCCATGTTTATTAGATTGAGCCATGTTTATTAGGTTGTACATATGCTTTTTTTCCTGCTGTTGCAACGTCCCTGATTTAACTTATTGGGTTAAGGCATGTGGTATTATTTTTTCTCCTTGCTCCTATATAAGTAGATCCATCTAGTAGCTTTTTCCTTGGGATTTGTTTAGGTAGAAGTTAGCCATTGCAACTTCGTGTACTTCATTTGTGTCCAACGACCAGACCAAGACCACTTACGGATCCCCACCTTTATCAATACTTCATATATATTCGCAATATTCATATTGCTTTATCATATTCTTGCTTGTTCTTCGATTGCGTGCAGGAATAGACCTTCATGGTCAGGTTGATCGTGCTCCGGCGTCGTCAATAACCTCTCGGAGTTGGTTTAGCGATTGCTAAGGCGCAAAGTCGTGCATGTTTATAGTCGGATTGTCAAAGTCGTCTCCACCAAATCAATAGTTATCATCTCATCGAAAGATCGGGACACCTTGCCTCTATCAAGCGCGTTGGGTAATGTGGTGCACCCCTGCAGGGAAGTTATCTATTCGAATAGCCGTGTCCACGGGCGTGGACACTCGGAGTTGTATCCCGATCTATTACAACTAGAAACAGATACTTGAGATATGAGATGGATATGATGGCTCCTGGATTGCTTTCTCGTAGGGAGTCGAGGAAGGATCTCTGGTCATTATTTACAACATACTTGTTAATTATAAAATGATATTATGTACTCTTCTGAATGCTGCAAGATGCTAGTCTTCGATAGGCTAGGCCTCCCCTCTATTCTGGCATTCTGCAGTTCAGTCCACAGATACATCCCTTCCCTTGATACCAATGCATACTTAGTGTCGGTGCAACAAACCCTGGGTCTGTTTCCCAGACCGTGTTGAGGCCTAAGAACAAGTTTGCGACATCTAAGACCAGACCAAGTAGAAGGGATCAGCTCTTTGAAGAATCAGAGAGCGGATCAGGAAGACCAAGTCGAGCCAAAGGAAGCAAGATACCACTAAGGGAAAGCCTCCCTTGTCGGGCAGGCGAGCCTGGCAAGGGCGAGATTGCTCTAGAGACAAGTCTCAGGACTACCCCGACAAGCTTGCCGGGGACACCGAGGGCGGACCACCCCACCAAGGCTCCACCGCTCCACCTCACAAGCGACGCAAGTCATCAATTGGTGCGGTGTCAAGCCCCCAAGTGACTAAGTGGCTGTTTCTTGACACATGGCGGCCACTTCCGAAGGAAATCGCCTCCAAATGACACCCATCCAGAGACGTGTCAAGAAGACAGACAAGAAGGTGGCCAAACAGCCCGACAAGGCTTGATGGGCATGCCATGATGTGACACTAAGCGGTGCATTTAATGCGCTCTTTCCTGTCTGCAGAGTCAGGTATGATAGCACTGCTTGCTATCTAATCAATACATAATGACTGATTTGTCATTGTGGCGACCCCTTGATCTATAAAAGAAGGCCCACGACAACCATAGAAAGGATTTGGAACCTTGTACACTCATACGCGCGTAGCTGCTCTCGTCTCAAGGCAACCCTGTCTGGCAAGAGCGATGCGTCTCACCATGGTCCTCTCATCAATCCACCAAACAGTACTGCAGGATGCTGCTAACGCGACACTACGATCAGAGACCCTTTCATGAAACTATGTGCGATGCATTAATCGCAAATGGGGATGTAAAAAACCGTCAAAAAGGTGCCAAACATTTGCAATGGCGGATCCATCAAACACAGTTCAGATTTTAGTTGCATGTGCGATGCAGGGCACACAGTTAATCCATTCGAACTGTTTGCAATGAGGCAGAACAACAGAAACGGGCAGCCATATCAATGTGTGTGCAATATATGGCATATAGTTCGCTCCGACGAACTGTTTGCTATTAGGGAGTGCAACATAAACGTTTAGCTAGATCAAGGTGTGCGTGATACATGACATACGGTTCACTCCAACGAACCGTTTTCGATTAGGGAACACAACATAAATGGTTCAACTTAACAAGATGTGTGTCATACGTGGAAAACAGCCGACTCGGATGAACGGAGCATGCCGTGGCCACCTCAATGGCGAGCAAAATGCTCGGACGGACACGAGCAGAGCGCGCCGCGGCCGCCTCAACGGCGAGCAACCACGTGGTCAACCTTCTGCCATCAATAAGTTTTGACCTTGTTTCTCATCACATTGGAGATTACAATGCAATAAGTAATTGCAAATCTGTTCACACCTATCAAACTAATATGTGTTCACACTTAGCACCGGGCTATAAAAGCTACCCACTCAAAAATTACTTCATAGTTCCTCTCCTCATCACCCACAAAACTGGTCTTTCCTGTCAAGTTGTTCCGCCATGACTGGCAGGAGGAGTTTAGGGTGGACATATAACCAGGCAGCAAAGACCAAGGCCGCGGAAGCACTAAAGTGGTCCCACCATGAAGCCGCAGCTGAGATGTCCCGGCGCGCCACAGAGCCCTCGAACGAGCTCTCACGGGCACGCGAGGGCTCTCACAAGCGCACTCGCGGCGTCGGCCATCGCGATGAGCTGGCGTTCCTGAAGTCCTTGGCCAGCGATGATGATATTCTCCCTGGCGTCACCAAGCAGCAAGAGCTGGTCGACGGCTTAATGAAGCCCCTCATGATCAGGGATGGCTTGGTTGACAAGGCGACCGACCTCGTCGAGCAACTCATGGGTGAAAATGCGAAGCTCCTCAAGGCGCTCGCTGAGAAGGAGGAGGAGGCCGACGGCTGTAAGATGCTGCATGAGCAGAGCAGTGCCTCGGGGATGACATTAACAGCGGTCGTGGAGGAACTGATGGGTGACTTCAGGAAGCTCCGGATCGAGCGCGAGCAGGAGGTGGAGGAATCTGTGGCTTCTTTCAAGCAAAGTCGTGAGGAATTGAAGAAGGAGCTGGAGGATATCGTCGCCCGGCGATCCATCGACGAGTAGAGACAGTAGCGACCCAGATCATTGTCTGCAATTTCCTTCTTCTCTTGCCCCCATGTCTTCCAGGCTTTGCCGCATGTGGCATCTTAAATTATACGGAATATGTAAGACAATTATTATCCACGCCATTGTTTTCTCATCGTATGATCAGTTGCCATTTTATTTGTGATCATATTATCCATTGCCCGATGTGGCTATTTAAATTAGGTCGGAATACGAGTTGAAAACATGAACAAAGCAAATGCTGCCATGGGATCACAAGCAAACACCCTCCGTCCAGGTGCTTTAATTAACCAATTAATGGAGAAGTTGTGAGCGAGGCGGCCGGCAGCTGGTGCATGGAGGTCAAAGAGCTCGCTTCCCAGTGACCATGGGCGGCCTTGCTGCTTGCACGTGTCCCGTCGAGCCTACGAGGTGGACAAGATGCATGCGTCCCGTCAAGCTTGCGCGGCGGACTGCTCGCACGCGCCCCGTCAAGCCTGCGTGACGGACTTCTCGCGCTCGTCTCGTCTAATCAAACAGCTGCATGCATGCCACCGGGTATGGTTAAATTTCGGCATGGTTAATATAATACAACCATTTGCGATAGTAATGTGTTAGCTTTTTGTTTCAAAAAGGACTTCGTTGGCTACTAATGTGTGCGCCTCTTCTCAAAATGGACGATTTTTTTACCACGGCATATATGTGCCATCGCATGAAACCATGCCAAGTTTCATGTTTTTGGGTGAGTTTTTGATTTACTGGGATTTAAAAACCGAGATTCTCAATGTTTCAGGACAACAACAAGTTTGTAATTCATTCCCATTCCTTAAATGAGACCTAAACATGCACCCAATGAGAGATGTACGATTTCCCACCGATTTTTCTTCACTGGAGCATGTCCTTGTAGTTCAAATTTAAATTATGGACTACATTAGATGCATAGAAAACTTAACTAGTAATATGTACAATGGCCAGACGAACCCTGGACAGTTTCAAATTTCAGTATGACACTCCTGTTATTCTATGTTGCCTGTAGAAAACAAAGTTCAAGGCGAGAAGAGGCAGCGATTATCGATTCGCCCACAAGAGGGGCATGTTTCCCTACCGGAACCACGATGGTTGCGACAGGATCTGGTTTGTAAGAGGCTTGTCATATAGCTTCGCCCAAATTGGACAATTATATGTACCATGTAGTGACACCATGCCAAGTTTCATGATTTTCTGGTGAGTTTTGGATTTACAGAGATTTAAAAACCCAGATTTGTAATGTTTGTGGCCAAGCCAGGACGGCGAGACAGTTGAATTTGTTCCCATTCGTTCCATGGGACCTAAACATGCACCCCATGGAAACATGTACGTTTTTTCTATCCATTTTCGTGCACTTTGTAGTTTGGATTTGAATTATGGACATTAAATGCCTAGAAAACTCAATTAATGAATTAAAAAAGGTCAAACGAACCTTGAATAATTTCAAAGTTCAGCGCGAATATCCCGTTATTCTGTGTTGCGTGTAGAAGAAAATACGAGGCTAGAAGAGGGAGCACTTATCGTTTGGCCCACAAGGGGACACATTTCCCTATCGAAACCACGAGGGTTCTTGTGACAGGCTCCGGTTTGTAATAAAGCTTGGCCCAAATTGGCTATGTTTTTACCACGACATATATGTGCCATGACGTAACACCATGCCACCTTTGATGACTTTCTGGTGAGTTTTGGATTTATGGGGATTTAAAAACCGAGATTCGAAATGTTTGAGGACGAGCCAGGACACCGATACAGTTGTAATTCGTTCCCATTCCTGGCATGGGACCTAAACATGCACCCAAGGACACATGCATAATTTTTCTAGCCATTTTGGTGAACTAGAGCATGTATTTGTAGTTCAGATTTGAATTATGGACAATAAATGCCTAGGAAACTCAACTAGTGTATAAAAAGGCCAAATGAACCCTGAATAAGTTTAAATTTCAGCACGGATATCCTATTGGTCCATGTTGCCCATAGAAGAAAATACAAGGCGAAAAGAGGCAGTGATTACATTTTGCCCACAAGGGGAACACGTTTCCCTATCGGAACCACGAGGCTTCTTTGAGAGAAGCTCCGGTTTGTAAGAGGTTTGTAATAAAGCTTGGCCCAAATTGGACAATGTTTTTACCATGACATATATGTGCCATGACGTGACACCATGCCATCTTTGACGACTTTCTGGTGAGTTTAGGATTTACGGGGATTTAAAAACCGAGATTCCAAATGTTTGAGGACGAGCCAGGACGCGGGTACGGTTGTATTTCGTTCCCATTCCTGGCATGGGACCTAAACATGCACCCAAGGACATATGTATAAATTTTCTAGCCATTTTGGTGAACTGGAGCATGTATTTGAAGTTCAGATTTGAATTATGGACATTAAATGCCTAGGAAACTCAATTAGTGTATAAAAAGGCCAAACGAACCCTTAATAAGTTTAAATTTCAGCACAGATATCCTGTCATTCCATGTTGCCCTTAGAAGAAAATAGAAGGCGAAAAGCGGCAATGATTACGTTTTGCCCACAAGGGGGACACGTTTCTCTATCAAAACCACAAGGCTTCTTTGAGAGAAGCTTCGGTTTGTAAGAGGTTTGTAATAAAACTTGCGCCAAAATGGACTAAAAAAATTCCTCGACATATATGTGCCATGTCGTGACACCATGCCAGGTTTCACAATTTTTGGGTGAGTTTTGGATTTACGGGGATTTTAGAAACCGTTCTTCTCACGAAATGTTTTCAAATAGCACACGGCTCACTCACGAAAGCCATGTGCCTACCAAACCGTGGCCGATGCCCTCCTCCCCCACTTGCTACGCGCGCGATCTGAGTCGTGAGTTCTGATTGGCCAGAACCCAAACCCCACGGATCGTACGTGTGCGCCATTGGATGCTCCCAGATCGAAGGGCAACCCTGAGCCCTTTCAATAGCACATGCAGTACATGGGTAAGCACTGTGCGCATGTGTCGTGCTAGCTTACGCTTCCTTCTCTACTAGGTTTTCTAAACAGGCTACCATTTGTCGCCACTCCTCTCATCGGTTTCCCGCCTCTTCTCCCATCATTTTCCCGCTACCAGTGGCAGTGCTCATTGAAGTCTAGCGGCGACACACCGGCCATGTAAATATCCCACACAGTTTCTAAAAGCACAAATGTGTGTGATAGGAGGGAGTAGGTCCCATAGGGTGACCAGCGTGAAATGCCTTAATGGCAAGGAGGCAATTCTTATCAGCAAGGGGCGGCTTCGCATCCGCTAGCCTAGTCAAATAGAACGCATAAGTTAAGTGTGCTCGGGCTGGAGTAGTCCAAGGATGGGTGACCCAACAGGAAGTTGCATATCTCAAGCTTCATTTAAATGCCATGACATGGTCATTATAGAGATATATTATATCTCTATATTGACCTATTATGGGAATTATATAAACCTTGGGATCCTTGTTTTGCTAATTTGTAGACTAAGTTTTTATGGGTTATTTTTTGCTCTAAACACTACTGTAGGATGGTCCAAATGCGACACTATGATCAGAGACCCTTCGACGAAACTGAGTGCGATGCCATAATCGCAAACGGTGGTGTAAAAAAACGTCAAAAAGGTGCAAAATGGTTGCGACAACAGATGCATCAAACACGGTTCTGATTTTAATTGCGTGTGTGATGCAGGGCATATGGTTCAGTTCAATGAACTGTTTACGATGAGGCGGAACAAAAGAAATGGGCAGCCAGATGATGGCATGTGCGATATACAGCATATGGTTCACTCGGATGAACTGTTTGTGATGAGGAGGAACAAAAGAAACGGGCAGGCAGATGAAGGTGTGTGCGATATACAACATATGGTTCACTAGGATGAATTGTGTGTGATTAGGGAACACAATGGAAATGGTTCAACTGAACAAGATGTGTGTGATACGCGGCAAAAAGGTCCGTAATCAAAAATGTGTGCGAAGACCAATAATAACACATACGATTGCTGCTAATAAGCCGTGTGATTTGCTCTGTCTACAGAAGAATAGCATGCGTGTGTGTGTGTGTATAACTGAAATAAACATCTAATTACATAAGTGACTATACAGATCATTCACATACACCTTATTAAACAATTTCATGCATTCTAAAGTAGGAGAAACGATTGTCTAGTCATCTACTTCTTATGACGCTCCCGCCACTGCTATGTGGCTCGATCCCTTGTCTGGGGCAGGAAGAAGACAATTCCTCATGTCAACGATCCGCATGTACATCTCGTAGCTTGTGTACGCGTCCTTGGCCGCGTACTTGACGTGTTCTTCATCCAGTCTCTCATGCCAAACACTATGCCAAGCATTCTTTTCCTTCTTGCTCTCTTCCTCCATCTTCGCGTAGTAGGGGTCGATGATGGCCGAGGCGAGGTCAAATAGGGAGTTCAGTTTGTTGTTGTCGCTCTCCCAGACCTTGTAGTGGTGCTGGATGTTGACAAGATTCGGGCATTTCAAGCTCGAAACCTTGAGCGCTTTTAGATTGCTGGTGGTGTCCACTGTAGCGAAACTGTAATCAGAGATGTTGATAAACTTGGAGAAACCCTCACAAGGCCTTGTGGCCAGGTGGTAGTGGTAGACGAGGACGTCATGTTGCACGCACAACTGGGTGACGACAACCTTTTGATCATGCTCGACACTATCCATGGTGTACTCGAGGTCGAAGCCAAGCACTTGGTACTTGTCCTCAGCAAGGAACTGCTCCATAGTTTGGATGGAGCTCTCCACTAAGACCGGATCGTTCGCGTACACCATCGAGAGAGCCTTCCCCCTCACATGGGTATCCACAACGTGTTGCGTGGTGAACTGCCCACCGTTGTCATTGTCGGCCGCTGGGAGCGCCATTGGAACCGCTGGATGTCCTCTCTGTATGTGTCCTCGTCGGTGTGCTTATTGTGTCGTGTGAGACGAGAGATGAAGGTAAATGGACGCATGAATAAAAGGGGGCTAGGCAGCATGGATTCTCGGCGCGTTCGCATGGCAGTTTTTGCAGCAGGTAACTGCATCGTCACGCCGCGCCCGGCGCAACCGCATGCACACGAATGTGCGTGATTGTGTGCCGACCCCAAACACTGGCAGCGCGCGTGGAGGGATGAGGGCAGAGCACCCGGAGGGATGCGAGAGCAGAGTACGTGCGGTGGGACGTGAGTAGAGCGTGCCGCGGCCGCCTCAACCGCAACCAACCACATGCATAGAGCCATTGAACACGCAGGAAATGGTCACCTACAAGCCGGTCGACAGTTGGGCAACTGCGTAGAAAGCGGCCTTGTGCTACTACCTCCGTCTTGGTCCATAGTCCCCTTTATATTCTGTGCCATACTTTGCCCTTAAATTTAACCACCAAAATGTTAATGCATGTTATAAAAATTATACCATTGGAAACTATGTTCAAATACGAATGCAACTATATAATCTTTGTCGACATGCATTCGTATTTTATTAGTTAAATCCTACTTATAAACCAAGTGGGGGTATAGTAGGTAATTAAACTGCAAACATTTTTTTTGTATTAACCGTATGTGTACGTGGCCTTTCGTCCTCCTCTCACATGTCTTGTCACCCCGCTGCCGCAGACGGCTTACAACGCAAGCTTGCGTAGCGCGCGGGGGCGTTCTTTTGGCCAAATGGTGGCGCCAATGAATCGTCGGTGACCCCGTTCCCACGCAACCTCGCAGGTTCCTGTGCAAGCTTCCTGCCCGACTCGGTGAAATCCCCCAAAATCCCAATGCTTACCGGCCTGCTATATAAACCCTCACGGCCGGCGAGTCCTGCATCACATTTCCCCCCCTCTCCCTGTAGCTTATCTCGTCTGCTTCTCCCACAATCGCCAATGGCACCGGTCCTTTGTCGTCGCTCAGCCACTCCGCCGTCATCAGAGGATAACTCCAGCTGCGAGGCTACAACGCGGCGGCGGTGCAGTCCCCGACGTAGTGTAGTGCGCGTGGCATCCCTCTTGAGTGTGCGCGGATCATACGTCTCCAATGTATCTATAAATTTTTTATTGTTCCATGCTATTATATTATCTGTTTTAGATGTTTAATGGGCTTTAATATACCTTTTTATATTATTTTTTAGGACTAACCTACTAACCAAAGGCCCAGTGCAAATTGTTGTTTTTGCCTATTTTAGTGTTTCACAGAAAAGGAATATCAAACGAAATCCAAACGGAATGAAACCTTCGAGAGAGTTATTTTTGGAACAAACGTTATCCAGGAGACTTGGAGTGGACGTCAAGAAAGGAGCGAGGAGGCCACGAGGCAGGAGGGCGCGCCCCCACCCTCGTGGGCCCCTCGCAGCTCCACTGACGTACTTCTTCCTCCTAAATATACCCATATACCCCGAAAACATCTAGGAGCACCACGAAACCCTATTTCCACTGCCGCAACCTTCCGTACCATGATATCCCATCTTGGGGCCTTTTCCGGCGCTCCGTCGGAGGGGGAATCGATCACGAAGGGCTTCTACATCAACACCATAGCCTCTCCGATGATGTGTGAGTAGTTTACCACAGACCTTCGGGCCCATAGTTATTAGCTATAGGGCTTCTTCTCTCTCTTTGGATCTCAATACAAAGTTCTCCTCGATTCTCTTGGAGATCTATTCGATGTAATTCTTTTTGCGGTGTGTTTATCGACATCCGATGAATTGTGGGTTTATGATCAAGATTATCTATGAACAATATTTGATTCTTCTCTGAATTCTTTTATGCATGATTTAAATATCTTTGCAAGTCTCTTCCAATTATCAGTTTGGTTTGGCCTACTAGATTGATCTTTATTGCAATGGGAGAAGTGCTTAGCTTTGGGTTCAATCTTGCGGTGTCCTTTCCCAGTGGCAGTAGGGGCAGCAAGGCACGTATTGTATTGTTGCCATCGAGGATAAAAAGATGGGGTTTATATCATATTGCTTGAGTTTATCCCTCTACATCGTGTCATCTTGCCTAAGGCGTTACTCTGTTCTTATGAGCTTAATACTCTAGATGCATGCTGGATAGCGGTCGATGTGTGGAGTAATAGTAGTAGATGCAGAATCATTCCAGTCTACTTGTCGCGGACGTGATGCCTATATACATGATCATGCCTAGATATTCTCATAACTATTCGCTTTTCTATCAATTGCTCGACAGTAATTTGTTCACCCACCGTAGAATTTGCTATCTTGAGATAAGCCACTAGTGAAACCTATGGCCCCCGGGTCTATCTTCCATCATATTATTTTCCTATCAATTTGCTATTTCTATTGTAGTTTATTTTGCAATCTTTACTTTCCAATCTATACAACAAAAATACCAAAAATATTTATCTTATTATCTCTATCAGATCTCACTTTCGCAAGTGACCATGAAGGGATTGACAACCCCTTTATCGCGTTGGTTGCGAGGTTCTTGTTTGTTTGTGCAGGTACTAGGCGACTTGCATGTTGCCTCCTACTGGATTGATACCTTGGTTCTCAAAACCGAGGGAAATACTTACACTACTTTGCTGCATCACCCTTTCCTCTTCAAGGGAAAACCAACACATGCTCAAGAGGTAGCAAGAAGGATTTCTGGCGCCATTGCCAGGGAGTTTGCACCAAGTCATGTCAAGACATACCAAGTACCCATCACGAACTCTTTCCCCTCGCATTACATTATTTGCCATTTTCCTCTCGTTTTCTTCTCCCCGTCTTCACCCTTGCCGTTTTATTCGCCCTCTTTTCCGCTCGCCTTTTTTCTGTTTGTCTCTTTTTGCTTGCTTCTTGTGTGCTTGTGTGTTGGATTGTTTGTCACGATGGTTCAAGACAATATTAAATTGTGTGAATTTTCCAATACCAACAATAATGATTTTCTTAGTACCCCGATTTCTCCTCTTACTGATGCTGAATCTTGTGAAATTAATACTGCTTTGCTGAATCTTGTCATGAAAGACCCGTTCTCTGGCCTTCCTAGTGAAGATGTTGCTACCATCTAAATAGCTTTGTTGATCTATGTGATATGCAAAAGAAGAAAGATGTGGATAATTATATTGTTAAATTGAAGCTATTTCCATTTTCGCTTAGAGATCGTGCTAAAACTCGGTTTTCATCTTTGCCTAAAAATAGTATTGATTCATGGAATAAGTGGAAAGATGCTTTTATCTCTAAGTATTTTCCTCCCGCTAAGATCATCTCTCTTAGAAACGATATTATGAATTTTAAGCAACTTTATCATGAGCATGTTGCACAAGTTTGGGAGAGGATGAAATTAATGATACGTAATTGCCCTACTCATGGATTAAATTTATGGATGATCATACAAAATTTCTATCCTGGATTGAATTTTGCTTCCAGAAATCTTTTAGATTCGGCTGCGGGAGGCACTTTCATGGAAATCACTTTAGGAGAAGCAACTAAAATCCTAGATAATATTATGGTTCATCATTCTCAATGGCACACCAAAAGATCTACTAGTAAAAAGGTTCATGCTATAGAAGAAATTAATGTGTTGAGTGGAAAGATGAATGAACTTATGAAATTGGTTGCTAATAAGAGTGTTTCTTCTGATCCTAATGATATGCCTTTGTCTACTTTGATTGATAATAATAATGAATCTATGGATGTGAATTTTCTTGGTAGGAATAATTTTGGTAACAACGCGTATAGAGGAAACTTTAATCCTAGGAAAGAACCGCTAGGATGCGTGCTAAAAAAGATTTCTTTATAAAAGCATGTTCTTCTAGTTTTCACGATAATAAGGATGAAGATCTAAAAGTGATTGATGTGTCTCCTATTAAGTCCTTGTTTTGCAATATGAATCTTGATAATGATGGGACTGGAGATGAGTCAACTTTAGCTAAAAGGTGTCCCAATGATTCAGAGTCTTTAGATCTTGACGCAAAAAATGGTAAAAGTGGGATTGAAGAGGTCAAAACTTTACATAGCAATGAACCCACTATTTTGGATTTCAAGGAGTTTAATTATGATAATTGTTCTTTAATAGATTGTATTTCCTTGTTGCAATCCGTGCTAAATTCTCCTCATGCTTATAGTCAAAATAAAGCTTTTACCAAAAATATCGTTGATGCCTTAATGCAATCCTATGAAGAAAAGCTTGAATTAGAAGTTTCTGTCCCTAGAAAAATTTATGATGAGTGGGAACCCACTATTAAAGTTAAAATTAAAGATCATGAATGCTATGCTTTATGTGATTTGGGTGCTAGTGTTTCCATGATTCCAAAAACTTTGTGTGATGTGTTAGGTTTCCGTGAATTTGATGATTGTTCTTTAAATTTGCATCTTGTGGATTCCACCATTAAGAAACCTATGAGAATGATTAATGATGTTCTTATTGTTGCAAATAGGAATTATGTGGCCGTAGATTTCATTGTTCTTGATATATAGAGTGCAATCCTACATGTCCTATTATTCTTGGTAGACCTTTCCATAGAACGATTGGTGCAATTATTGATATGAAAGGAGGAAATATTAGATTCCAATTTCCGTTAAGAAAGGGCATGGAACACTTTCCTAGAAAGAAAATTAAATTACCTTATGAATCTATTATGAGAGCCACTTATGGATTGCATACCAAAGATGACAATACCTAGATCTATTCTTGTTTTTATGCCTAGCTAGGGGCGTTTAACGATAGCGCTTGTTGGGAGGCAACCCAATTTTAATTTTTTTCTTGTTTTTGTTCCTGTTTAGTAATAAATAATTCATCTAGCCTCTGTTTAGATGTGGTTTTATGTCTTTAGTTAGTGTTTGCGCCAAGTAGAACCTTTGGGAAGACTTGGGGGAAGACTTTGTGATCTTTCTGTAAAAAAACAGAAACTTTAGCGCTCACAAGATTTGCTGCCATTGTTTACTGGAGAGTGCAATTAGGTTGATTATTTTTGCAGATGATTAATAGATAAATTCCTCATGTCCACCAATTTATTTCAGAATTTTTGGGGTTACATATATATTTGAAACCTACATATTACTACAAACTGTTCTGTTTTTGACAGATTCCGTTTTTCGTTTGTTGTTTGCTTATTTTGATGAATCTATGGCTAGTATCGGGGGGTGTGAACCATAGATAAGTTGTAATACAGTAGGTTTAACACTAATATAAATAAATAATGAGTTCATTACAGTACCTTGAGGTGGTGTATCATTTTCTTATACTAATGGAGCTCGTGAGATTTTAGTTGAGTTTTGTGTTGTGAAGTTTTCAAGTTTTGGGTAAAGATTTGATGGATTTTGGAATAAGGAGTGGCAAGAGACTAAGATTGGGGATGCCCAAGGCACCCCAAGGTAAAATTCAAGGACAACCAAAAGCCTAAGCTTGGGGATGCCCCGGAAGGCATCCCCTCTTTCATCTTTGTCCATCGGTAACTTTACTTGAGGCTATATTTTTTCACCACATGATATGTGTTTTGCTTGGAACGTCTTGTATGATTTGAGTCTTTGAATTTTAGTTCACCACAATCATCCATGTTGTACACACCTTTTAGAGATACACACATGATTCGGAATTTATTAGTATACTCTATGTGCTTCACTTATATCTTTTGAGCTAGATAATTTTGCTCTAGTGCTTCACTTATATCCTTTAAGAGCACGGTGGTGGTTTTATTTTATAGAAATTATTGATCTCTCATGCTTCACTTATATCATTTTGAGAGTCTTTTATAACAGCATGGTAATTTGCTTTGGCTATAAAATTAGTCCTAATATGTAGGCATCCAAGATGGGTATAACAAAAACTATCATAAAAAGTGCATTGAATACTATGAGAAGTTTGATACTTGATGATTGTTTTGAGATATGAAGATGATGATATTAGAGTCATGCTAGTTGAGTAGTTGTGAATTTGTGAAATACTTGTTCTAAAGTTTGTGATTCCCGTAGGATGCATGTATGGTGAACCGTTATGTGATGAAGTCGGAGCATTATTTATTTATTGATTGTCTTCCTTATGAGTGGCGGTCGGGGATGAGCGATGGTCTTTTCCTACCAATCTATCCCCCTAGGAGCATGTGCGTAGTACTTTGTTTCGATAACTAATAGATTTTTGCAATAAGTATGTGAGTTCTTTATGATTAATGTTGAGTCCATGGATTATACGCACTCTCACCCTTCCACCATTGCTAGCCTCTCTAATACCGCACAACTTTCGCCGGTATCATACACTCACCATATACCTTCCTCAAACAGCCACCATACCTACCTATTATAGCATTTCCATAGCCATTCCGAGATATATTGCCATGCAACTTACCACCATTCCGTTTGTTATGACATGTTTCATCATTGTCATATTGCTTTGCATGATCATGTAGTTGACATTGTATTTGTGGCAAAGCCATCTTTATAATTCTTTCATACATGTCACTCTTGATTCATTGCATATCCCGGTACACCACCAGAGGCATTCACATAGAGTCATATATTCTTCTAGTATCGAGTTGTAAATAAAAAGAAGTGTGATGATCATCATTATTAGAGCATTATCCCAAGTGAGGAAAGGATGATGGAGACTATGATTTCCCCACAAGTCGGGATGAGACTCCGGACGAACAATAAAAAAAGGAGAGAAAAAAAATAAAAAATGAGAGAAAAAGAGAGAAGGGACAATGTTACTACCATTGTACCACACTTGTGCTTCAAAGTAGCACCATGATCTTCATGATAGAGAATCTCCTATGTTGTTACTTTCATATACTAGTGGGAATTTTACATTATAGAACTTGTCTTGTATATTCCAATGATGGGCTTCCTCAAAATTCCCTAGGTCTTCATGGGCAAGCGTGTTGGATGCACACCTACTTAGTTTCTTTTTGAGTTTTCATACACTTGTAGCTCTAGTGCATCCGTTGCATGGCAATCCCTACTCACTCACATTGACATCTATTGATGGGCATCTCCATAGCCCGTTGATACGCCTAGTTGATGTGAGACTATCTTCTCCTTTTTTTGTCTTCTCCACAACTACCATTCTATTCCACTTATAGTGCTATGTCCATGGCTCACGCTCATATATTGCGTGAAGATTGAAAAAGTTTGAGAACATCAAAAGTATGAAACAATTGCTTGGCTTGTCATTGGGGCTGTGCATGATTTAAATACTTTTTGTGATGAAGATAGAGCATAGCCAGACTATATGATTTTGTAGGGATAACTTTCTTTGGCCATGTTATTTTCAGAAGACATGATTTCTTTGTTAGTATGCTTGAATTATTATTATTTTTATGTCAATATTAAACTTTTGTCTTGAATCTTTCAGATCTGAACATTCATGCCACAATAAAGAAAATTACATTGAGAATTATGCTAGGTAGCATTCCACATAAAAAATTCTGTTTTTATCATTTACCTACTCGAGGACGAGCAGGAATTAAGCTTGGGGATGCTTGATATGTCTCCAACGTATCTATAATTCTTGATTGTCATGCTATTATATTATCTGTTTTGGTTGTTTAATGGGCTTTAATATACCTTTTTATATTAATTTTTGGACTAACCTACTAACCAAAGGCCCAGTGCAAATTGCTGTTTTTTTGCCTATTTCAGTGTTCCGCAGAAAGGAATATCAAACGGAATCCAAACGGAATGAAACCTTCAGGAGAGTTATTTTTGGAACAAACGTGATCCAGGAGACTTGGAGTGGACGTGAAGAAAGAAGCGAGGAGGCCACGAGGCAGGAGGGCGCGCCCAGGGGGGTAGGCACGCCACCCACCCTCGTGGGCCCCTCGCAGCTCCACCGACATACTTCTTCCTCCTATATATACCAATATACCCCGAAAACATCCAGTAGCACCACGAAACCCTATTTCCACCACCGCAACCTTCTATACCCATGAGATCCCATCTTGGGGCCTTTTCCGACGCTCCGCCGGAGGGGGAATCGATCACGGAGGGCTTCTACATCAACACCATAGCCTCTTCGATGATGTGTGAGTAGTTTACCATAGTCCTTCAGGTCCATAGTTATTAGCTAGATGGCTTCTTCTCTCTCTTTGGATCTCAATACAAAGTTCTTCTCAATACTCTTGGAGATCTATTCGACGTAATTCTTTTTGTGGTGTGTTTGTCGAGATCCGATGAATTGTGGGTTTATGATCAAGATTATCTATGAACAATATTTGATTCTTCTCTGAATTCTTTCATGCATGATTTAAATATCTTTGCAAGTCTCTTCGAATTATCAGTTTGGTTTGGCCTACTAGATTGATCTTTCTTGCAATGGGAGAAGTGCTTAGCTTCGGGTTCAATCTTGCGGTGTCCTTTCCCAGTGATAGCAGGGGCAGCAAGGCACGTATTGTGTTGTTGCCATCGAGGATTAAAAGATGGGGTTTATATCATATTACTTGAGTTTATCCCTCTACATCATGTCATCTTGCCTAATGCGTTACTCTGTTCTTATGAACTTAATACTCTATATGCATGCTGGATAGCAGTCGATGTGTGGAGTAATAGTACTGGATGCAGAATCGTTTCTGTCTACTTGTTGCGGACGTGATGCCTATATACATGATCATGCCTAGATATTCTCATAACTATTCGCTTTTCTATCAATTCTTTGACAGTAATTTGTTCACCCACCATAGAATTTGCTATCTTGAGAGAAGCCACTAGTGAAACCTATGGCCCCCGGGTCTATCTTCCATCATATTATTTTCCTATAAATTTGCTATTTCTATCATAGTTTATTTTGCAATCTTTACCTTCTAATGTATACAACAAAAATACCAAAAATATTTGTCTTATTATCTCTATCAGATCTCACTTTCGTAAGTGATCGTGAAGGGATTGACAACCCTTTTATCCCGTTGGTTGCGAGGTTCTTGTTTGTTTGTTTGTGCAGGTACTAGGCGACTTGCGTGTTGGCTCCTACTGGATTGATACCTTGGTCTCCAAACTGAGGGAAATACTTACGCTACTTTGCTGTGTCACCCTTTCCTCTTCAAGGGAAAACTAACGCATGCTCAAGAGGTAGTAGCGGAACACCAACCACATGCTCCGCCGTCGCTGCCTGTCGGCAGCTGTTGCCGGCCGCCGTTGCCACCACACCACCGTCGAAAGCCAGGGCCATTGCCCGCTCCGGTGCCACGACTCGAAGGTGCGAGGTAGCCCTCGTGGACGCCACCCCACCGCCGGCCACCGTGGCCATTACCCGCTCCGCCACCGTGGCCCGAAGGTGGGAGGTGGTTCTCGTGTCCGTCACCCCATCATCGACCGCCGTGGTAGCCAGCCCACTTTCGACCGCCGGGGTCATCACCCGCTCCACCACCATCGACCTAAGGTAGGAGGTGAAGGTGGATGCCCGCACGTGCGTCAGCGACCTTGCGCGCTACAGTGAGTTCCTGCGGGAGGAGGTGGAGCGCCTCGTCGAGCATGCAAAGAGCCTTACCGCCACCGCCGCCGTGGCCGCGACACGCGCCACCTCAGAGGCGAGAATCAGGAGATCTACGAGGAGAACCACCTCTTCGAGAGGGGTCATCTGGAGCGGCAGAGGGCGTTCGAGGTGAGCGTCGCTGAAGCGGCAGCAGCGGAAGGCACCATATTGCGGTTGCCCAGCTCGTCGGTAGGCTCCTCCTCTGCTTCTTACTGAGCACGCTCGGCAGAGGAGAGGCAACCGAAAGTAGTAGAAAGCCCCTCCATAGTATAGTAGTAGTATTTAGGGGGTATTTTGTTCAGTTCATCTGACTATAGATGTGGTGGAACTGTACAACGTACTTAAAATTAGCTAGTATATATAGTTGAACTAACTATTTCAGTACATGGTTGGCAACAACTGGGGAAAAGTTTGGTCGGTTCAGCTGTCGAGTTGAACTGTTTGTATAAATTAAGAACTACTTCTTAATCTATGAATGAAATCTGTGCTTAATTACTGAATTTTAATTGCAAAAATTAGATACTGCTAGTGATTTTGAGCTTCATATTTTGACAAATCATAGTGTTACAAGGTTGACAAATGCAATGTTACTAGATCAACAAATGTCAATCTTTCAAGTTTGACAAATGGCAACATACCCAAATTGTTTGTAAGTGGTTGCACACGGGTCATCCAAAAGAACCCTTTGCATTGAAGAGCTGCACAAATCCTGCTCTCACTTTGCGTACGGGTTTTCTATCTAAAACGTTTGCGATCAAGTGCTGCACAAATCCTGCTCGGCACATTTTCCCTTGGCTTCCTAGGGAAGCTGTCGATTTGCATACGGGTGTACTAACTAAAACGTTTCCAATGAGTGTTTTATATTTAAAAACCATTGATGTTTTTTTTCAAAAGAAAATCGTTTGATAAGTCTGTACATTAAGAGAGAAAAACGCAAGTTCGCTCAAACCATATCTTTCATTCAGTCATATTGCGAATTTATATTCATATGATCGAGATACAGTATTAAACCGAAGAACAAAACTATTTCCGGTGGCGGCAGAGGCGGCATGCCGCGCCGTCGTTGTCGTTGTCGTCCTCCGGGACGCCGTTGTTGAAGTCTTCAATGCAGCATAGAATGTTCTTCACTTGTAAATCAAACATCATGTCTCGCACAATCGACGGGCAGGGCGCAGGAGGACGACAGCTTGTGGTGCTGAGAGGTAGCGGCCGAGGCGACGTCCCATGCCGTTGAGGGGGCGCACACACGGGCACGAGCGCGACGGGTGCAGCTGAACGCACGGGGATCGGCGCCATGGTGGGTGGAGGGGCGAGCATGGGCACAAGCGCTATCATGTACACGAGCTCACGCGGGTCTGCGGAGACCTTGCTGACGCCTGTGGCTTCCAGCTCTGCGATAGTGCTCGGCGACCAGCCTGTCAATGCTACGGGGATGGTCACTGGCGCGACCGCGGGGATGGGAGATGGGACGGGAGTTGGGGCAACAATCGCCGTGGCCAGCTCGTTCTGGGATTTGTCCATGAGGCCCCATTCCTCCTTATTTTCTATCTCCTTCGGCTCGAAGTTTTCACCAAACTTGAAGAATAGTGGCAGATGATCCTTCTGCGCCATGGCGTTTCTGGAGGTCTGCGGGAGGGAGGAGAAAGGGAGGCGAACATGAAGGCTGCCTGTATTAAGCAGCTGCTCGGGCGCCATTAATGGAGAGGAAGGCGGGCGGCCATGGAAGTCAAAGGGCTCGCTTCCCAATGAGCCTGCGAAGCATACAACTCGCACGCCTCCCGGTGAGCCTGCACATTGGAGGACATCTTGCACGCCTCTCGGTTAGTCTGTGCACGGGACTGCGCTCGCACGCCTCCCGTTCAGTCAAGGTCAAGAAGCTGTCCACACGGCACCTCCTATAGCCATTAAAACCAAGACACGTGGCATCACGTCAATGGTTAATAGAATGCACACGGTTTGAATTATACAAACGTTTGAGATATTAAAGTGGCAACTATTTTTTCAAAATGCCTTTGTTTGATGTTATTCGAGTGCGCCTTCTATCAAAATGGACACGAAAAATACCACAGCATGTCAGGTTCTATTCCATGATAGCATGCCAAGTTTCATGAATTTCAGACGAGTTTTGGATTTTCTATAATTTAAAAACAAAGTATCTCAACGTTTTTCCTGCAATCAACGGTTCCCTGGTGTTTGAAAGTCATTCCCATTTCTTGCATTGGAACTAAGCATTCACCCAAGGACAAAGATTTGATTTTTCAACCAACTTATATGCACCGGAGCATCTGCATGTAGTTTAAATTTGAATTATGTACATAAATGCATTGAAAACTCAGTTAATGCATAAAAATATCCAAACGAACCCCGAAAAATCACAAAATTGACACAACACTCATGTTGTTCTATGTTGACACGAGAATTTTTTTGAAAGCAATAAGAGGCAATGGATATCGTTTCGTCCCCAAAGGCGGGACGTTCCCTACCGAAACCATCATGCTTGTTGTGAGAAGCTTTGGTTTGTGAGAAGCATATACCCAAACCTGCTACAAATGGGACAAATTTTTTACCATGGCATGTTGATGCCGCTCCATGATAGCATGCCAAGTTTCATGAATTTCAAATGAGTTTTGGATTTACTAGAATTTCAAAATCAGGTATCTCAATGTTTGCGGCCGAGTGACGGTGGCAGGGTGTTTGACATTCATTCCCATTTCTTGAATGGGACCTAAGCATGCAATCAAGGACACAAATTTGAATTTTCAACCAATTTATATGCATTAGAGCATGTGCATGTAGTTCAAATTTGAATTATGCACATAAATGCATTGAAAACTCAATTAATGCATAAAAATGTCCAAACGAACCCTGATAAATCCCTAAAATTGCCACAACACTCCTGTTGTTCTATGTTGACACTAGGAAAAGAATTGAAATCGAGAAGAGGCAATGGATATCGCTTCATCTAGAAAGGTGAAATGTTCCCTACTGAAACCATCAGGCTTGTTGTGAGCAGCTCTGGTTTGTGAGAAGCGTATCCCCAAACTTGCCCCAAATGGGCAAAAATTTACCACGACATGTTGTTGCCACTCCATGACAGCATGCGAAGTTTCATGAATTTCAGACACGCTTTGGATTTACTAGAATTTAAAAACCAGGTATCTCAATGTTTGCGGCCGAGTGATAGTGCTAGGGTGTTTGACATTCATTCCCATTTCTTGCATGTGACCTAAGCATGCAACCAAGAACACAGATTCGAATTTTCAACCAATTTATATGCATTAGAGCATGCGCACGTAGTTCAAATTTGAATTATGCACATGAATGCATTGAAAACTTAGTTAATGCATAAAAATATCCAAACGAACCCCTAAAAATCACAACAATTGACACAACACTCCTGTTGTTCTACATTGACACGAGAAAATTTTGAAAGCAATAAGAGGCAATGGATATCGTTTCGTCCCCAAAGGTGGGATGTTCCCTACCGAAACCATCATGCTTGTTGTGAGAAGCTTTGGTTTGTGAGAAGCTCTGGTTTGTGAGAAGCATATACCCAAACCTGCCCCAAATGGGACTACAAATTTAGCACGGCATGTTGATGCCGCTCCATGATAGCATGCCAAGTTTCATGAATTTCAGATGAGTTTTGGATTTACTAGAATTTAAAAACCTGGTATCTCAATGTTTGCGGCCAGGTGACGGGGGCAGGGTGTTTGACATTCATTCCCATTTCTTGCATGGGACCTAAGCATGCAACCAAGAACACATATTCGAATTTTCAACCAATTTATATGCATTAGAGCATGTGCATGTAGTTGAAATTTTAATTATGCACATGAATGCATTCAAAACTCAGTTAATGCATAAAAATGTCCAAACGAACCCCGAAATCACAAAAATTGACACAACACTCCTGTTGTTCTACGTTGATATGAGAATTTTTTTGAAAGCAATAAGAGGCAATGGATATCGTTTCGTCCCCAAAGGTGGGACGTTCCCTACCGAAACCATCATGCTTGTTGTGAGAAGCCTATACCTAAACCTGCCCCAAATGGGACAAAAAATTTACCACGACATGTTGATGACGCTCCAAGATAGCATGCCAAGTTTCATGCATTTCAGACGAGTTTTGGATTTACTAGAATTTAAAAACAAGGTATCTCAATGTTTGCGGCCGAGTGACGGTTGCAGGGTGTTTGACATTCATTCTCATTTCTTGCATGGGACCTAAGCATGCAACCAAGGACAGAGAATTCAATTTCAACAAATTTGTATGCATTAGAGCATGTGCATGTAACGCAAATTTGAATTATGCACATAAATGCATTGAAACTCAATTAATGCATAGAAATGTCCAAACGAACACCGAAAAGACCCAAAAATTGACACAACACTCCTGTTGTTCTATGTTGTCACCAGGAAAAAATTGAATCGAGAAGAGGCAATGGATATCGTTTCATCCAGAAAGGTGAAACGTTCCCTACCAAAACATCGGGCTTGTTTTGAGAAGCTCTCGTTTGTGAGAAGCATATCCCCAAACCTGCCCAAATGGGACAAAACATTTACCATGACATGTTGATGTCGCTCCATGACAGCATACCAAGTTTCATGAATTTCAGACGAGCTTTGGATTTACTAGAATTTAAAAACTAGGTATCTCAATGTTTGCGACCGAGTGACAGTGGTAGGGTGTTTGACATTCATTCTCATTTCTTGCATGGGACCTAAGCATGCAACCAAGAACACTGATTTGAATTTTCAACCAATTTATATGCATAGCATGTGCACGTAGTTCAAATTTGAATTATGCACATGAAGGCATTGAAAACTCAGTTAATGCATAAAAATTTCCAAACGAACCTCGAAAAATCACAACAATTGATACAACACTCCTGTTGTTCTACGTTGACACGTGAATTTTTTTGAAAGTAATAAGAGGCAATGGATATCGTTTCGTCCCCAAAGGTGGGATGTTCCCTACCGGAACCATCATGCTTGTTGTGAGAAGCTCCGGTTTGTGAGAAGCATTTACCCAAACCTGCCCCAAATGGGAATAAAAATTTACCACAGCATGTTGATGCCGCTCCATGATAGCATGCCAAGTTTCATGAATTTCAGACAAGTTTTGGATTTACTAGAATTTAAAAACCATGTATCTCAATGTTTGCGGCCGAGTGACGGTGGCGGGGTGTTTGACAATCATTCCCATTTCTTGCATGGGACCTAAGCATGCAACCAAGAACACAAATTTGAATTTTCAACCAATTTGTATGCATTAGAGCATGTGCATGTAGTTCAAATTTGAACTATGCACATGGATGCATTGAAAACTCAGTTAATGCATAAAAATGTCGAAACAAACTCCGAAAAATCACAAAAATTGACACAACACTCCTGTTGTTCTACGTTGACACGAGAAAATTTTGAAATCAATAAGAGGCAATGGATATCGTTTTGTCCCCAAAGGTGGGATGTTCCCTAGCAAAACCATCATGCTTGTTGTGAGAAGCTCTGGTTTGTGAGAAGCATATACCCAAACCTGCCCCAAATGGGACAATTTTTTTACCAAGGCATGTTGATGCCGCTCCACGATAACATGCCAAGTTTCATGAATTTCAGACGAGTTTTGGATTTACTAGAATTTAAAAAGAAGGTATCTCAATGTTTGTGGCCGAGTAATGGTGGTAGGGTGTTTGGCATTCATTGCCATTTCTTGCTTGGGACCTAAGCATGCAATCATGGACACAAATTTGAATTTTCAACCAATTTATATGCATTAGAGCATGTGCATGTTGTTCAAATTTGAATTATGCACAGAAATGCATTGAAAACTCAATTAATGCATTAAAATTGTCCAAACGAACCCCGAAAAATCCCAAAAATTGACACAACACTCCTGTTGTTCTACGTTGACACTAGGAAAAAAATTGAAATCGAGAAGAGGCAACGGATATTGTTTCGTCCAGAAAGGTGAAACGTTCCCTACCGAAACCATCATGCTTGTTGTGAGAAGCTATGGTTTGTGACAAGCATATCCCAAAACCTGCCCCAAATGGGACACAAAATTTACCACGGCATGTTGATGCCGCTCCATGACAACATGCCAAGTTTCATGAATTTCAGACCAGCTTTGGATTTACTAGAATTTAATGTGTAAAATGTGCAAACGAACCCTGAATAATTCCAATTCTTTTATGACACACATATAGTTGCATGTTCACTGAAGATAAAAGGTCTAGCAATTCAAACACAGTGCATTGCCGTTGTAACCCCATTATGTAATTCAAATCAAGATGAAAAATCAAGTAGATCCCACATAGTATATTATCACCAACCGTGTGAGATGCATCACAAAATATCTTGGAGCACCGTTGGTGTATAGTACGCCTATGGCTTACGCGAGAAGGTGCGTCTATAGTCCACAGCCGGTGTCTCAAGCACAATAGCTCGCTCCCCAAATATCATTTCACTGTTCAATCATCGCTGGTGAAAGATGGGCACATGGACCCACCTCTTGAGGGCCACTTCGGTGGCCCACTCCGTCGAGAGCGCGGCCGCAGCTGCCATGCGCATGCTAACAAGGTGCATGAGCGCGGCCGCAATCTGCGACCGGGCGGCCAAGGCAGCCCAAATGTCCGTTGTTGCTTGTCAGGTGGCGGCAGCAACATCTGCCTCGGGGATAGCAACTGGCGAGAGCAGCACAATAGCTGTCCCTTCCGTAGGGGCGGCCTTAGCCCTGATGGAGGCCACCCACGACCATGTCGAGGCCGCCCACGCCCAGCTCGTGGCAGTCACTGAGGGAGTCCTGGATTAGGGGGTCCTCGGACAGCCGGACTATATCCCTTGGCCAGACTGTTGGACTATGAAGATACTAGATTGAAGACTTCGTCCCGTGTCCGGGTGGGACTCTCCTTTGCGTGGAAGGCAAGCTTGGTCATTCGGATATGTAGATCTCCTCCCTTGTAACCGACTTTGTGTAACCCTAGCCCCTGCGGTGTCTATATAAACCGAAGGGTTTTAGTCCGTAGGACAACAACAATCATACCATAGGCTAGCTTCTAGGGTTTAGCCTCTCCGATCTCGTGGTAGATCAACTCTTGTAATACTCATATCATCAAGATCAATCAAGCAAGAAGTAGGGTATTACCTCCATCGAGAGGGCCTGAACCTGGGTAAACATTGTGTCCCCCGCCTCCTGTTACCATCCGCCTTAGACGCACAGTTCGGGACCCCCTACTCGAGATCCGCCAGTTTTGACACCGACATTGGTGCTTTCATTGAGAGTTCCACTGTGTCGTCACCATAAGGCTCGATGGCTCCTTCGATCATCGGCAACGATGCGATGCAAGGTGAGGTTTTTCTCCCTGGACAGACCGTTGTATCCGGCGGCTTTGCACTGCGGGCCAATTCGCTTGGCCATCTTGAGCAGATCGAAAGCTACGCCCCTGGCCATCAGGTCAGGTTTGGAAGTTTGAACTATACTACCGACACCCATGGAGACTTGATCTTCGACGGATTCAAGCCCACGTCAGGTGCGCCGCACAGTCACGACGGGCATGACTTAGCTCTACCGCCAGACAGTGTTCGGGAGATCACACGTGTGGCGACTCCGGCCCTTGATCCAAAATAGATCACGCCGTCCGAGGATGGGTGGATGGACCCCGCCCCAGAGGCCGCACACTCAGTGGCGATAGAGCCGAATACTGACTTCACCTCCTACGAGACATGTGTTCCGGACCTTTGGATTCATCCCCGGCCAGGGTCTCCAAACCGCCTGCGTCCGTACCTATCAAATCTGATTGGGCGCCGATCACGAAGTTTTCCTCCGCGGATATCTTTCAGTACTCGCCCTTGGGCGATGTGCTAAATTCATTAAGGTCTCTCTCCTTGTCAGGAGGCCCTTGGCCGAACTGTGTTCGGCTCGAGCGGGAAGCAGACGACGAAGAAATTCGTTCCCCACCCACCACCCACTTAATAGCCACTGTCGACGACTTAACCGACATGCTTGATTTCGGATCCGAAGACATCGACGGTATGGACGACGATGCGGGAAACGAACAGGAACCACCGCCCGCAGGGCGCTGGACTGCCACTTCATCATATGATATATACATGGTGGATACACCCCAAGAAAATGATGACGAGGAACGGGAGGAAGCAGCGAAGGACAATTCCCCCGAGAAGCAACCAAAGCGACGTCGTAAGCGCCGCTCCAAATCCCGCCCCGGCAAAAACAGTGATAGTAGTGCAAGAAAGAGTAACACCCCGGTCGACCCCAAAGGAGACAACGACCACATGAACCCAGCGGTGGAGCAGGGTGAACCAGCGAACGACGAACATAGTACGGAGCCGTTGTCAGGTCACAACGACCCCGATGGTAAAACTCATAAACCTGTCTCCGGAGACATGAATAGTCCGGACAACGATACACACATCATCCTTGAAAGACACTTGGAACAAGAGAACCTTCATAAAAGGCTCATTGAAACCACGCGGAGCCTGAAGAAGTAGAAGCAAAGGCTTAAGACAGCGTAGAATACGCTCAACAGCAGATGGAATAAAATGCTTGACACCGAAGAAAAGTACGGCGGTAATCGCCACACAAAAAGCTATCCAAAGCGCAAGTTGTTGCCTGAATTCGACGATGAGGCCTTAGAGCCCACTCAGCCGGAAAATAAAACGACCGATCAACCGGACCGGCCACCCCGTGGTTGCGACAGGGTGGCTAACGATGATGTACACAAGTCAGCACACGACCTACGTGAGGACCTACACAAAAAATCCGGTTTGACCAGGTCCATTTACAGACCTCGGAAGCGCGTTCCGACACAGAATCATCGCTGCCCAAATGACTATACTGACAGAATAATGGTTCGGAATCAAAATCGAACACTACAACCGTCAGACACACCCAAATACAGGGGTGCCGCGCACCCCCTATGCTTCACCGAGGTACTGGATCATGAATTCCCAGAAGGATTCAAACCCGTGAACATAGAGTCATACGACGAAGCAACAGACCCTGGGGTCTGGATTGAGGATTTTATCCTTCACATCCACATGGCTCGTGGAGATGATCTCCACGCCATCAAATACTTGCCCTTAAAGTTGAAAGGACCAGCTAGGCACTGGTTGAAAAGCCTCCTTGAAAACTCAATTGAAAGTTGGGAAGAGCTCGAGGACGCTTTCAGGGCTAATTTTCAAGGGACCTATGTCCGACCTCCGGATGCAGACGATTTAAGTCACATAATTCAGCAACCCGGAGAGTCAGCCCGAAAGCTTTGGAACAGATTCCTAACTAAGAAGAATCAAATTGTCGATTGCCTGGATGCCGAAGCCTTAGCGGCTTTCAAACATAGTGTCTGGGACGAATGGCTTGCCAGACACCTCAGCCAGGAAAAACCAAGGACAATGGCAGCCCTAAAAAGCCTTATGACCCGCTTTTGCGCGGGCAAGGATAGTTGGCTGGCCCACAGTGGCACCAGCGACCCAAGCACATCCGAAGTCAGGGATGGCAATGGAAAACCAGGACACAATAAAAGCAAGCATCGAAGCAACGAAGACAACCCAGACAACACGGCGGTAAATGCCGGATTCAGGGGCTCTCGACCCGGTCAACGGAAAAAGCCATTCAAAGGTAGCAGAGATGGACCGTCCAGCCTAAACAAGATTTTGGACAGATTATGTCAGATTCACGGCATCTCCGATAAACCTGCAAATCACACCAACAGAGAATGCTGGGTCTTTAAGCAGGCCGGCAAGCTAAACGCCGAACACAAGGGGAGGGAGACACCAAGTGAAGACGAGGATGAGCCTCACCAACAAAACATTGGGGGACAGAAAAAATTCCCACCAGAAGTCAAAACAGTGAACATGATTCACGTAACGAAGAGGAGGAGCACACACGCGCTCCGAGACGTATGCACCGTAGAGCCCGTTACCCCCAACTTCAACCCTTGGTCGGCCTGCCCAATCACTTTTGATCGCAGGGATCACCCGACTAGTATCCGACACGGAGGATCGGCTGCCTTGGTACTAGACCCAATAATTGATGGATACCATCTCACCCGAGTCCTTATGGACGGCGGCAGTAGTCTTAATCTGATATATCAAGACACAGTCCGCAAAATGGGGATAGTCCCAACAAGAATCAGCCAAAGCAATACTACCTTTAAAGGAGTAGTACCAGGCCCAGAGGCCCGCTGCACAGGCTCTATAGTACTAGATGTTGTATTCGGTTCTCCCGACAACTTCCAAAGTGAAGAATTAACCTTCGACATCGCTCCATTCCGAAGTGGCTATCAAGCACTACTCGTAAGAACATCCTTCGCTCGCTTTAACGCAATACCGCATTACGCTTATCTTAAGCTCAAGATGCCCAGTCCACGTGGCATCATCATAGCTAGCGGAAACTCAGAGCGTTCCTTACATGCGGAGGAATGTATGCCGACTTTCGCAGCCGAACACTGAATGACCCCTCCAACCAGAATAATTGATCGATCGTCAAGACCGTGGGCACATCTAGATGAGTCCGACACCCCCCTCGCTGTAACAGTTCAGATAAACCCGAGATTGGGTCGATGGATATACCCCCATAGGTGGCGCTAGGGGCTTCTCGCATGTAAAAAGGACTATAGTTCAGTTTGACCTTACTTAGATTGTATTTCAATGGTCTATTAATAATAACCAATTTTCAGCACGTAGGCTTTCACCTGGGTTTTCTCTCTCTTGCAGATGACAATCGTGCTACACCCTTCTAGGACATGGCACAACGGAGACACAGGCGCAGACGTGCAGCAGGGCCTCACTCAAAGGTTTCTTTTTAGATTAAGATCCTGTGTAAACCTTTCTCACTGTCTCTTGTTGCTTTACGCCCTCCGGATACTTAACACAACCGAGAGGGATGCTGACGTTATTGGCATTTCCGCCACGTCAGACTAATGCACGTACCTGGAAATTCAGGGTTCATTATCAAGGGCTTTGCTCTGCCCGGTATATGTTGTAAAGTCCGAATACCTTAGGGAGTGTTCGGCGTCGCGAGTTTGGCCTTATATGCATCAGCTCCGAATCATGTCTTTGGTCAAATTTTGGGTTTGCCCGGCTCCCGTGTTTTGATACCTTACGTTCCACTCTATCGGCTAAGGTGGCACCGAGAGAACTAGTACGATTGTGCCCTGGTTCATCTGGGTGAGCACCTCAGTAGAGAAAGCCGAAAACTGACTGTCATGATAAAGCGTGAGACTGGTTAACCACTCAATGACTCAGCGGAATCTTCGCGATTCCTCCGCATTAACGAAGGACTGGTTTCCCGGTCATGTAGGTACGCGCACCGTATTCGGATAAGCGCGGAGGTACCAGGGGCTATATAGTAGCCCCACTATCAAACTCCTATGGCTAAGTGAAAGTGTTAAAGCAATGTAGTTCGGTTGCCTTGTTCGCCGCGCTATCACCTCCTTCATGGACCAAGACGTTGGATCAAGTGTGAATACGTGCTTTTCTGAACACCCCCGCATTATGTGCGTGGGGGCTGAAGCTGACGACTGCAAACTTTCAGGTTATATACACACATAAAACGGCCGCACAGGAGGCATCATAACACTTTTAGGCAAAAGTATAAACATATCATTTATAATTCAAAGAATATTGTTTTTACAATTGGGACACATGTCACTCGAACATGATACTGTTCGAGCACTACGCCTCTATTAACCGAGCGCCTTCTAGGACTTCTCCTAAATAGTGCTCGGTCGAGACCTGGCCTACAGCCGGACCCTGGGTTGCAATAGCGGTAGCATCCATCTCTTCCCATATGTCTTAACACGTGCAAGAGCCTTCCTCGCACCCTCAATGCATGCCGACCTCTTTACGGCATCGATATGCTACACAACACCAAGGAATCGTTGCACTAAACCAAAATAACTATTCGGCTTTGGCCCTTCCGGCCAAAGATGATCCACGACAGACCTCATAGCAAGCCCGGACAACCTATGGAGCTCCGCCCACTCGGCCATTTGCTCATTTAAGAGCAGCGGACGCGTTGGAGCCTGGATAACTTCTGTACTTCGTGATCTTCTTGATCTTTGAAAAATGCAGTCGCATTAGCATCACTCATTGCCAAGTCCGCATACGCGTCTGCAGCACTCCATAGTCGATCTAGAGGGGCATACTTCGGATCTCCGAACTTTGTCCGCAACAAAAAGGGCTTCCCAGCCGTGATGTCTCCGGCTTGACGGAGCTCCTCCTCTGCCGCTCTAATTTTAGAACGGGTTTCCTTGGCTGCCTCCACGGCTCTCTTCAGGTCAAACGCTCTCACTTGGCTTTCCTTTTCAAGAAGCTCATACCGCCCGACGGCATCTTTCAGCTCAATAGCCATCTTGGCTATTTTATCTTTGCTCTTGCGATGAGCAGCCTGTTCGGCTCTTAAGTCTTCGACCGCCTTTAGGGCGGCCGCATCACTTCTCCTGGCTTGTTCCTTGGCTCGGACAAGTTCCGCCTGAAGGGTCTCCACGGCGGCAGCTCCATCTGCAGTCACAACATACATTAGATACTAGCATCATGCTCCTCTTAATATCTGTTGACCACCCGAAAATACATAAATTGTGCCTCGTCAAGCCGCTTGTTCACAAGCGCAATCTCGACATCTGCCACGTCAAGTTGCTGGCTTAGTCCGGTAAGCTCGGCAGTCCGGCCAGCCACCGGACCGTCAGCCGCCTGCATAGGATAGAAGCATGATCATTTACTGGGATTATGATTCTCTGTTTGCGGCCTCTCGACAACAACCAGAGTCTCAGGGGCTACTATCGGTATAGAGCACACCTAGCGAGTGCGGTACCGTCAAAAATTTATATATTACTTTGCGTACCTCAAAGCCTCTTAGCAGGCTCGCAAAAGCTTCATGCAACCCACTTTTGGCGGATGAGATCCTCTCGATCACAGTACCCATTAAGGTACGATGCTCCTCTGAGATTGCCGCTTGCTCCAAAAGATTCATCAATGCGTCCAGTTGCGCACCGGACAATCCCAAACTCTTTCTGTTGCTCCCCTTAGGAGTCGAATACTCCGGACTTCGGGTAGCCGAAGGGATACCTTCTGGCCTTGGCGGATCAGAAGAAATCCTCCGTGATGACACCTTAGGGTCATCCGCCCCAGGAGGCGGGGAAAAAGTGTAAGTGCATCTAGTGCCCCTTAGTGATTTTGGTGTATTGAAGACTTATAGGTTAAGGGACTAATGCGTTTGTGAGTGTACACAGGTCTATAAGTCTATGAGGAGTTTGATATTTACAGAGAAAGTCGACCCCTAAAAATGAAGTTCTTCGACTGAAGACTTTGGATTTCTGAAGACTTTCTGAAGACTTTGAAAGTGAAGAAATTGGTGTGACCTTGAAGACTTGTATTCATTCGAGGAACATGAAGCGTGAAGACTTTTGTTTTCGTAGTTTCATTTTCTCTTTCTTGAGTCATAGGAAACACCGTACTATTAAAGGGTGTCGAGGAAATACTAAGGAAAAATTTCCATGTGATGCTCAACTCAAAATCCTACACCTACCATTCCTTCGAGTGAAGCCATTGGAAATCTCATACAGTTCAGTCAATTTCTTCAGTGACAGAGACGAAGTTCTTCTGGTCTCTGAGGAATTTGTTCTGAATGAGGAGTTAGGAATTCGCCAGTGTGGATTGCCTACACAGTGAGGAACATGATAGCCCTGAGGATTTTGCTACTCAAACTTCCGACCGTTGCTGTGCTATGCGCCAGCTGTCCCAAAATATCTATCCACCTAACGGTCATATCATTGAAGGGCATTTATGTCTTATCATGTCGGGCTGCTCCCTAGGCTATAAATAGCCGCCCCTACAACCACTAGCTGGTTGGCTGCTCCGAGAGAAACTGACACTTGTCATTTGAGAGCAACCCATCCTCTGAGGACTTTGAGCGAAAATCATCAAGTGAGGAAAAACTAGAAACCCAAACCCAAACACCTACAAACCCCAAGTGATTGAGCATCACTAAAGAGATTGATCCCGCGTGGATCCGACGCTTGTTACCTTTGAAGACTGTGCTTCTTCCAGACGGTTAGGCGTCATGGTCTAGAGCATCCAAGAGGAATTGTGGATCGCCGAGTGACCAAGTTTGTGAAGGTTTGGAAGTCGCCTGAAGACTTACCATGAGTGATTGGGCGAGGTCTGTGTGACCTTAGCTCAAGGAGAATACGGTGAGGACTGGGTGTCCTGAGCTGTGTGTTCAGGACTGGGTGTCCGGGACTATGTGTCCTCGAGTTTAAATACTCAGCTGCTCCAACCAAACGTACAACTGAGACAACAATTGGAACTGGTCTACCAAATCATTGTCTTCACCAAGCTTACTGGTTCTATTTCCTCAACTCTTTCATGTCCTCATAACTATGTTGTGTGCTTGTTCATATCTATGCTTGAAGACTTTGACTGAATACTTTCTCAATTTCCTCAGTTCAATTTCTTCAGTCTGTTTGTCTTCATCATGTGTTATCCTATGCTTACACTTCATGTACTCTGTGCTTGTCTTCATTTCATCATGATGACTATGCTTGTAGTCTGTTATGTTTATTTTTGAGTACTTATTCCGCTGCTAGTAGTTCTTCGCTAAGGAATTTCCTCACCGGCAAATTCCTCAGTGAAGAATTTCTTAAAAATCGCCTATTCACCCCCTCTAGTCGATATAACGCACTTTCAATTGGTATCAGAGCGAGGTACTCCCTTGTTCTGTGTGATTTTGGTTTAACCGCCTGGAGTTTTAGTTATGTCGACTGCAGGTATGATCAAGGTCTCTGCTGGGTGTCCTACCTTCGATGGGACGGACTACCCCTACTGGAAGAATAAGATGCGAATGCATCTTGAAGAAATTAATAACGATCTCTAGTATGTTGTGGAAAATGGTGTTCCCTTAGTCACACCTTCTCTGAATGCTGCTGATGTGAAGACATTCAAGCAACTCGACTCTCAGGCGAAGAATATAATATGTGGCCATCTGAGCAAATGTAACATCCCAAATTTTCAATTTGGAATGTTATACATTAGATCATCAATGCGTATCATATTTTATTTGCTTTTGGTTTCGATCCTAGAAATCCTAAGCAACTCAAGGACCCACGCAGAGAGTTGGGGATTTCGTTATTTTCATATTTGAGTTTTCTCAAAAATTGAGAATAGGATCATTTGATTTTTATTTATTTTATCATCAATTATTTCTATTACAAAATTATGAGAGAGGGAATAAAATGACTTTCCCAAAATAAAGAAATATTGAGGATTTAATAAAGAAATCAAATAAGATTTTATTTCGGAGTTTTTCGATATTTTATTTGAATTTAGGAAAAATATGCGTTTTTCAAAATTGCATTTAGGCCCCAAATAAATGTTTACTTTGTCCGGCTTGATTTTAGAAGTTGGCGAAAATTTATTTCGAGATTTTTGGAGTCCGTTTAGTATTTCTTTTTATTTTTCTTCTGCGCGTAATTATTTAAAAAAACGCGCACCGACCTAACCGGGCCGTGTCCGCCTGGGACTCTGGCCCGACAGACTTTATAAGCCGGGGCAGCCCACCCGAGCCAAACCCTAGCCTCGCCCCACTCCCGACGCCGCCGCCCCGCGCCGCCGCCGCCGCGCCTCGCCCGCCGTGCCTCGCCCGCCGCGCCACCTCGCCGAACCCCGCCGTCGACGTCGATGCCACCGCCTTGCCGCACGCCGCCCAAGGTTCTCCTCGATTTCCGCACCCCGGTTTTTTTCTCAAAAAACCGATCGGTTTTCCGTTGGTTTTTCGTCGGTTTTTTTGGTTCCACTTTTTTATTAGATCGGTTTTATTTTCGGTTTAGTCTAAATGATGAGCGTTCGCTCGTTCATTCGTTTTAACGAACCTATTCGTCATTTAGATCCGGTTAATGAACGTTCGTTCGTTAATCCGTTCATCGTTTTTCTTTTTCTCGGATTTTCTGCGATTATTTTCTAATCGCGATTTCTGATCCAATTTTCATTTTAGTATAACTTTTCGCTCGTTTATCGGAATCAAGCGATTCAAGCACCTGGAGTTTCGTCTCGAAAACCTCTATCCGTTTAACCAACTTAAACAAGTTTTTGCCACTGTAAAAATTGCCTTAGATCCAGATTAGTAGAACGAAGTTGTTTTCTTTCACCGTTTGACTTTCGTTGCTTCGTTTGATTTGATTCTTTTTGCAAACCGGAGTTCTTAAGTTGAACTTTCTGGTTAGTTCTCTTATTTGACTTTTACATGTGCATTAGATGAGTACTTATTGTATGTTTGTCTGTTTGCCTGCGATAGAGTACCCGAAGTATGCCGCCTGTTACTTCGAATCTCTAGGTTTCACGGATCATCAGCAAGGCAAGTAACACTTTGATCATACCTTTTCTACTACCCAGTTTTATTGCATTAGATCAAATCCTCAAACATTGCATGATTAGGATCTAATTAAATTGTGGGATGGGAAGTAGTTGAGGTAGTACCTATTACCTGTTTAGTATCAAACCTTTGGGAGTTACTTCTACGTTCGCTTACCATTGCTATGTTATGCTAGTAGACGTGGATTGGGTGAGTGATATCCATGACAGATGTGAGTATTATTAATTAATGGTTTATCTAAGGTGGCAACTTAAACACACATCTGGGTGGATTGAGGTACCTGGGTATTCCAGGATTGCCTGTTTTCTTTTGGACCGCCACCCAGGCTCAAAGGGATCATGAGATTATTCGTGCTAGAAACTTCCGTGTGTAGCCACAAGCTATTATGGGCTCTAGCATAGTTGACTAAGTCGTGCGAACTCTTACAGTGGTAGACTAGCAGATGTAGGGGATGTAGGTGGTATGGTCTACCCGATCGTAAGGTGCTAGCACTTCTGAAAGACTATGTCTCGGTCATCCATTTCTCAAACACCGTGAAGTGCGAGATATCCAACGGAGGAGGTCGAGTCTTGTGGGGAAAAGTGCGCAAACCTCTGCAGAGTGTATAAACTAATCATGGTTAGCCGTGTCCCCGGTTATGGACATCTTGAGTATCTAGTACCTGGATTATCATGTGAATCTCAGCATGTTACTAATTTTTTTTAATTTTGATGGGTTTGTTTAATGATGTTTAATCGGGATTGAGAATGCTGTCAACCATTCTCAATGTTTAACAACCACCATGATAGTTAACTAAATTTATTCCTTTGCAGTAGGGAAAAATTGGCTTTTCGCAAAACTGTAACCATAGAGCTTTCCACCAGCCAAATATGCATATAGAATAGCTGTTTCATTCCATTACTCTCTATGTGTTACATTGCAGCATATTCCATGTGCTGACCCGTTTTCGGGCTGCAACATTAATGTGGCAGACTTTTCAGACGACGATTAAGGAGTTTTAGGTCGTGGTTCTATACTCAGTGATGCCGTTGGAGTTGATGGACTCACTTATCTTCCAAGCCTTCCGCTGTTATCGTTATTAGATGGCCTTAAGCCATATTTATTGTAATAAGTTCTCTTTTGAGACACTCGATGTAATAAGTGTGTGATTGCTACTCTGTTATAAATCCTTCAAAGTACTGTGTGGTGTCAGCATTACTGATCCAGGGATGACACCGGAGCACAGAGATTGGACCGTTTGAGGTCTGGTCGCTACAGCAAAGGACAGTATGGAAGAGTGAGTGCTTTGGAGACAGCTAAGCTTATCTGGGATAGGTTGTCCAAAGTGAATGAAGGAGTCTCAACACAGCGTGACTCCCGAGTTGACGTTCTTCGCAATCTCTTCAATCGCTTAAAAAGACTCAACAATGAAAATGTTCAACAAACCTTTGATCGCCTCACTGACATCTCAAATGAGCTTCAAGCACTGGGTGCCACTGACATCACCGACCATGAGGTGGTGAAGAAATTGCTGAGATCGCTCGATTCCTCATTTGACACTCTGGCATTGATGATACAAGAACGTGCTGATTACAAGTCACTTGATCCCGCCGATATTCTCGAGAGGCTAAATACTCATGAGTTCCAACTTGCTGAAAAAAGAGATCTCTATGGTTCATGCTATGGCAGAACACGTGCACTAAAGGCCAAGGCAGTATCTGAGTCCGAAGATGAAGACTCTGGTAGCAGCCTTGGTGATCCTGAAGAACTAAGCCATGATCTGGCTCTGCTTGTGAAGAAGTTCCAAAAGTTCTCAAGGCGTGGTTGCCTTGGAAGACCCTCAAGGAGCAGTGATCCCTCATCCAGTGACTATAAGAGGAGGCTCTGCCACAAATGCAAGAAGCTTGGACATTACATTCAAGATTGTCCTCAGTGGGAAAAGGAATCAAAGAAGAAGAAATACAAGGATTACAGTTCTGATGATGCGAAGAAAAAGAAGAAATCCACAAAATCTTCATCATCAAAATCCTCTAAGCCTTCATATCACAATAAGAGCAGCTCCAAGAAGGCCAGGGCATTCATTAGAAAGGAAATGGACTCCGAGGCTGAATCTGAAGAAAATGAGGAAGAGGAGTCATTTGAGGAGTCCGAATCCGGAGTGGCGAGCCTAGCTCTCCCTACTGCATTCGTCAGCAAGTCTATCTTCAACACTAAAGAAAATGACCTCACCAACAAGGATGATGAAGGGGATGATGACTGCGCTCCCACCTATTGCTTCATGGCAAAGGGTGCCAAGGTACTCAAATATACCTCATCTGAATCAACTGAGAATGAATCTGATGAAAACCTTAAGCCCTGCTATTCTAAACTTGCTAAGATTGCTATAAAACAACAAAGGGCTTTAGAAAAGGTTCAAAACATGCTAGACAAAAGTGATGATATGTTGGGTGAAGAAATGGATTGCACTAAAGCCTTGGCTGAAAATCTTCAGAGATTTCAGACTAGGTTTGACAATCTTCAAAGTCATCATAACACTCTCTTATCCGATCATGAAAAGCTTTCTTATGAATTTCTTCAAAGAAAGCAAGATCTTGAGAAGCTAAGAGTGAGTTATGAAGATCTTCAGAAGGAGCGCGATTCATTACTTGCTCAACAAATCAGCGCTTCTCAGGAAGAATTTGTTCCTCCATGTTTGAAATGCATTGAACGTGAATCTGCTAATTCTTCACCTGAATGTTCAAATGCCGCTAATGTTTCAAATTCTTCACATGCCTCTGCTATCACTAATTCCTCATCTGAGGACATTGCTAGTATCACTGATGATGCAGGGCTGAATGAATTGTACATGACAGGCATGTACAAAAGCCTCAAAGGGCATCAGGCTCTTTGTGATGTGCTTAAAAAGCAGATCCTCAATAGGAACCCTAGGAAAGAGGGTATTGCCTTTGAAAGGAAACTCAATGCTGATGGTACATATTGGAAGCCTGAGCAGTACCCCAAAACTACATGGGTTGCTGCAAAGGGACCTCCAGTTGATCCTTCTAACTTATCTAGATTTGCATGTGAATCTCCTCATTTTGGTGATGAGTCATTTGACTCCAACTATAAACTGTTCAAAAATTAGAATGGTGAAGTATTTGCTAGATATGTTGGCACTAACTGCAGGAACGGCTCCCCTATGAAGAAAATCTGGGTTCCCAAAAGATGCCTTGAAAATCTTCAGGTGAATGTCATCATGACACCACCTTTGAAGAATAGGAACCCCAGATCAAATTCCTCATATGGATCAAATTCTTCATATGGATCCAAGTCCTCATACGGACCAAACTCCTCACATGGATCATATTCCTCAAAAGGATCAAAGTCCTCATATGAACATCATCGTGCTAACCCATCTGTTTCGCAGGGAAGATCTAAGGATTATGGATATGTGCATTATTCTTCAAATCATTATGTCCATAAGTCCTCGAAGAATTTCTCTACTTACTCTTATTCTTATTCTAACCCCTCTTATGTGAAACGAAATGGACTGGCTTCTATGCCATCCTTCTCGTATGGAGCTCGCAGAGTGATGAACTCTTTGCCACCCCTTCAGATGTGGGTGGTGAAGAAAAAGAACTAATCTCTTCTGCAGGGTCAGGTCTCCAGATGTACGTAATCGTCTGAAGAATTTGCTGGAGACCTGAGTATGCCTGATAGGATGCAGGCTAATCACGAAGAAATGACCTTTCATTTCTCACATCCTCACACTGCTTTATCTGTTCTATTGCTTGATGAAATTGATCTGATGAATTGATGTCATATTCTTCACTAATGAAGTATATGAGTTTGTAAGCTACACTAATTCATCTGCAGGATGATCAACCCAAAGCCACTGAGTGGGTCCTCGATAGTGGATGTACAAATCACATGACTGGTGACAAGAATCTATTGATGGATGCTCCATTATCTCCGTCGAATCTGAAGCATATCATCTTTGCTGACAAAGGCAAAAGTCAGGTACTGGGTCTAGGTAAGGTTGCGATCACAAAGGGTCGACACATGGACAAAGTCATCCTTGTTGAGTCCTTAGGATACAACCTTATGTCTGTCTCAATGCTTTGTGATATTGATATGGTTGTTGTCTTTGGCAAGTACCGTTGTGTTGTGATTATGGAAGCTGACAATTCCAAAGTCTTCGAAGGCTTTAGGAGAGGAAACCTGTATATTGTTGATTTCTCTACAGGACCACAACCAGCCATGTGCCTACTTGCAAAAGCTTCAGAAGGCTAGCTCTGGCATCGACAACTTGGTAATGCAGGCATGAGGAATATGCACACGCTTGCGAAGAAGTAGCATGTCATTGGCATCGAGAATGTCAAATTCCTCAAGGATCACCTGTGCGGAGCCTGTGAAGCTGGGAAGATGACAAAGGCCAAGCATCCAGCGAAGACTATCATGACCACTACTTGCCCGTTTGAATTGCTTCACATGGATCTCTTCGGTCCTAATCATTATTCTGCTGTTTCAAATGAAGCATCTCAATATGGCTTTGTTATTGTTGATGATTACTCTCGTTATACATGGGTACAACTTGTTACTTACAAACATGAAGTGCAGGAAGTCTTCAAACGATTTTCCTCGAGGGCTTCAACCAACTTTGGTGTGAAGATCAAGCACATCAGAAGTGACAATGGCACTTAGTTCAAGAATTTTGGTCTCGATGACTATCTTGATGAACTTGGTATTACTCATGAGTTATCTGCTCCTTACACTCCTCAGCAGAACGGCGTTGTGGAGCGCAAGAACAGGACTCTTGCTGAGATGGATCACACTATGCTTGATGAATACAAAACGCCTCGTCGTTTCTGGACTGAGGCAATTGACACTGCGTGCCACATCGTCAACAGAGTATATCTTCACAAATTCTTCAAGAAGACTGCCTATGAACTCCTCACTGATAAGAAACCCAATGTAAGTTATTTCAAAGTCTTCGGTGCTAAATGTTGGATAAGAGATCCTCATCACAACTTAAAATTTGCACCAAAAGCACATGAAGGTTTTATGCTTGGTTACGGAAAGGACTCGCACACCTACAGAGTCTTCAACAATGTTCTTCACAAGGTTGTTGAAACTGTAGATGTGCGGTTCGATGAAACTAATGGCTCGCAAAGAGAGCACCTACCTACTGTGATAGATGAACCAACCCCTGAGGAAACTATCAAGTTCAAGGCTACTGAGGATGTCATTCCCACTGAAGAATCTGCTGAAGAATTCATTCCAGAACATGAAGAACGTCGAGCTAATGCACCTAAAGAAAATGTTGAAGAAAATGGTGCTGAAGAAAATGCTGATCAAATTCTTCAACGACAACTAGCTCATCCTCGCATTGCAAAAGAAGTGCAAGTTGAAAAGATTATCAATGACATCAAAGCGCCAGGTCCTCTCACATGCTCAAAAGCTTCACATTTATCTAAATTTTGTGGGCACTATGATTTTGTCTCTATTACAGAGCCCACTAAGGTAGATGAAGCATTTCTGGAGCCTGAGTGGATTCAGGCCATGCAAGAAGAATTACATCAGTTCGAGCTCAACAATGTCTGGGAACTGGTCAAACGTCCAGATCCTCGCAAGCACAATATCATCGGCACAAAGTGGATCTACCGCAACAAGCAAGATGAAAATGGCCTTGTGGTGAGGAATAAGGCACGGCTTGTAGCTCAAGGCTACACACAGGTTGAAGGAATTGATTTCGATGAAACTTTTGCACCTGTTGCTAGACTTGAGGCTATTCGCATATTACTTGCTTATGCTAACCATCATGATATCACTTTATATCAAATGGATGTGAAAAGTGCATTCCTCAATGGTAATCTTGAGGAAGAAGTATATGTTGCTCAACCCCCAGATTTTGAAGATCCAAAGAATCTTGACAAAGTCTTCAGACTCAACAAGGCCTTCTATGGCCTCAAGCATGCCCCACGGGCGTGGTATGATACCTTGAAGGAACTCCTCATGACGAAAGGCTTCAAACCCGTGATGAATTTGCCTATATGATGAGTGAAGAATATCAAATGTTTATGATGGGAGAGTTGAAATTCTTCTTAGGTCTTCAAATTCGTCAACAACACAACGGCATATTCATATCTCAGGAGAAATACCTCAAGGATGTACTGAGGAAATTCGGCATGCAAGACTGCAAAGGGGTCAAAATTCCTATGCCCACAAATGGCCATCTGTGCACTGATGAAAATGGTATTGACTTCGATCAAAAGGTATACCGCTCCATGATTGGTTCTTTATTGTACTTATGTGCATCTAGGCCAGATATAATGCTTAGTGTTTGCATGTGTGCCCGATTTCAAGCTACACCGAAGGAATCACACCATAAGGCTGTGAAGCATATTCTTCGATATCTAGCTCACACACCAACACTTGGATTATGGTATCCCAAGGGCTCGGCTTTTGATCTTATTGGATATTTTGACTCTAACTATGCTGGTGATCGTTTGGACCGCAAGTCAACATCTGGTACATGTCATTTCCTCGGATGATCCTTGGTCTGTTGGTCCTCGAAGAAACAGAACTGCGTATCACTATCTACTGCTGAAGCTGAGTACATTGCCGCTGGTTCTTGCTGTTCTCAACTGCTATGAATGAAGCAAACTCTCAAGGACTATGGCGTCAACGTGGAGAATGTGCCTCTCTACTGTGACAATGAGAGTGCCATCAAGATTGCTCACAACCCAGTTCAGCACTCGAAGACAAAGCACATTAAGATTCATCATCATTTTCTTCATGATCATGTGTTGAAGGGCGACATTTCTATTGAGCATGTGAAGACTGAAGAACAGCTGGCCGATATCTTCACAAAGCCCTTGGATGAGAAGAGATTTAGCAAGTTGCGGGGTGAGCTAAATATCTTCGAATCTTCGAATGTTCTTCGAAAAGGACACTCATCCTAACACTTATGCAAAATTGATGACTTAGATGTGCAACACATGAAGAAACGTTTTCTTCAATCAATGAAGAATAACACTCTTAGTGTGAAGAAATTGACGAAGAATTTGATTCTCAGAACCCTACGATAAATGTACGCGGTGTCTGAAATCATCATTTTTATACGGTGGGTCACGCCACCACGAAAAGTTGAAATTCCTCAATTGTTCATATTCTTCAACTTTGCATTGTCTTCACTGCTTCCGCCGTTTTTCTTCATTGGCTATATATATATATATGAGTTTATGTCCTCTACAACATTCACTTATTGTTAATTCTTCAAGTTGGTTTTTTTTTTCTGCTAAGTGAATGTGATCGGACCCTTCCCCTCTATGCTATACTCAACCCAATCTGTTCACAAATTCTTCATATGCGTTCTATTTGAAACTCGTTCAAAATCTTCACTGTGTCCTTGTCAGCTGAAGAAATTGTGAACAAAACTTTAAAACCTATCTTATCTAAATTTTCGGCTTTGCCGCTCAAACCGTTCCGCATCCCACGATATACTTATCCACTCACCCACGATCTAACACGGTCTCCACTTCTCACTACGTGGGTGACACATGTCATGCGAATGAGAAGGGTCAGGGGCACGTTCGTCCAATTTCTTCGGGCGAGCAGTTTTTCACCGTGGCTATAAATACCCTCCTTCCCTTCATCACTTCCTTTACTCTGCTCGATCTCTCCCTCCAGCTCGAGCTTCTCAAACCCTAGCGCCGCCGCTACTTCATCGTCGCTGGTGAGGAAGAGCTTCACTGCCTTGACCTCATCGCCGACGTACTCGCGCCGACCACGGAAATCTTCACTCCGCCACCACCATAGCCGTCTTCCTCCGCCGAGTTAGGGCGTGGAAGATCTACACAGAAGAACTTCACCTCTCCACTTCACTGTTCGTCGTGTTCTTCATCCAGGGTAATTAAAAGTTACTTTTACTGCCCTCGTTGATTCGAATGATTATTTACAAAATCTTCAAAGGTGTTTTTCTTCATATCTTCACACACTAAACACCTCACAAGTCATCTGTTCTTGATTCGTTTCTCTAAGCATCATTTTTTGATTCCTCAACTGTGTGGATCTTCGATCTATACAACTCTGGAACCTAAGACAAAGACCGCTTAGTGAAATTCTTCAAGACTCATCTGGTCAAATTCCTCAAATTTGTCTTTTTGAAAAACCTTCTGAGAACGCATATGACCTCTCCAAATTCCTCACAACTATACTCTGTTCATAGGTACACATGTCAGCTACTGAATCACTAGGTTCTCATCAACTTAACTCATTTGCAGCGTTCCTTGAAGAAAATTTGCATACTTCTTTAGAGAATTCAATTGTTCAAATTCCTCAACTGAAGAAAATGGCTGACGGTAAGAAGCCACAGAAGGGAGGAAAGAGGCCTGAGGTCAATACAGTGTTTGAGATCCCTGATGAAATATATGCTGGGTACTGCACACCTACTGAGGAAACCAAGAATGAGCGCAAGGTGCGCATTCAGAAGATAGAGAGGAGATGGCCAAGAGAATGGAGGGAGTACAGATATGTCACTCCTAAGTATATGAAGAAATTCACACTCAATCCTCCATGCCCAAGACCTCCATTGGCACCTGGCCATATCACTGATCCCACCAGCCTCAAGCGCAGTGAGGACTATCCTGATGAATGGGCCAAGGACCAAGCCAAGTTGGCTAAGCAAGCCAAAGAAGCAGTGATGAAATTCAATGAAGACTCTGCTGCTGCTGCTGCCTCTGCTGAGGCCTTTGCTGTCAAGCCAAAGAAGGCTATGTCAAAGAAGCCTGCGCGCAAGCCAAGTGCTTCACCAACAATGCCCTCAAGGCCAAGTTCCTCAGCAATGCCCTCACGGCCAGAATCCTCAAAGCCCTCACGGCCAATTCCTCATGCTGCTCCTGTTCCTCAAAAGTCCTCAGCTCCTCCGCCAAAGTCTTCGGTAGCTCCGACTAAATCCTCAGCACCTGTGCATCTCGCCTCATGCCAAAGGACTGCAGGCATGTCCATTGCCTTAGGTGTCTCAACAAGTTCCTCAGCTGCACCAAGTTCCTCAGCTGGCCCCTCTCTGCTGAAGACAAAGTCAACTGATGGACGCGGTCCTCGACCAAGTCCTCAAAAGAAGCAAGTCACTTTCCAAGTGCCGTCTGATGAAGACGAAGTTGATGATGATGAACTTGCAGAAATCATCAGATACAGGCAAGTCAGGGCCGCTAGAGCCAAGGGAACAAATGTGCCACTGCTTTTGGATCCCATGTTGATCCTCGAATACATTGATGTTTAGCACAAGGACCCCAACACTCCCATGCCTGATTTCAAGCTGACTCCTGGTCAAAGTCACATCCTGACTCATTTCATACAAGAAGAGAAATGGAAATTTGAAATGGGGAGGAGAGTGAAGAAAGCGCAGTACAAGAAAGAGCGCTTTCTGAAGAAAACATTCTGAAGCTTTCACCTGAAGAACTTGTCGCTCTCCAATCAGAAATCAAGAAACCGAGTGATGAATTTGATCACTATTATGCTGACTGGCTGGGAGCCAAAGTCAGATTTGTGAAGATAATAGAACAGTTCACCTCCAATGTTGCATCCTCAATGCAATAGGAAATTCCTCAGGCTGAAGCATCTGCTCAGCCTACTAAAGAAAATGCCAGCACCGCTGATGACAATCAGGCTGCTGAAGAAAATGTTGCTGCTGAACAACTAAAGACACAGACTGCCACTTAGGAGGAACCAAAAATTCCTCAGCCTGAAGAACCTGCGATTGAGATTCCTGAGGTTGTGATGCAACTCACTGACACTCCTCTGTCGAAGCCAAAGGATCCATTCTCACGCAAGCAAAAGTTCAAGGGTGATGATTTCTTCGGCGAGCACGTATTCTTCGAAGATTACAACCCATATAACTCTGCTCGCATTAGGAAGAGGCATTTCTGGACTGCTAGTCAAGCCAATTTCTATTCCTCAGTGCTGTTCAACAAGGAGAAAATCTTCTACCATGAGCATATTCCTCACGTGGATATGGAATCTCTGCCGTGCTTCGCACCAGTCCTCAGTGTTCTTCACGACGCTGGACTGCTAAACTTTTGCTCTAACATCTGCGATTGGAATGAAGAACTGATTCTTCAATTCTATGCAACGCTGCACATCACAGGAGATGCTGAAGATGTGAATTCATGGGTGCTGGAATGGATGTCTAAAAATACTCACTACACTGCACCAGCCTCTGAATTGCTTCGTGCTCTACCACTCAGTCCTCCCCTTGAAGAAGCTCGCTGCATCTAAAGTGAACCTGAGCTCACACATCATTACATGCAGGTGCTGATGAAACCTTTGAAGCCAAGTCAAGCACCAAGAACCAAATTCCTCGTGAAGGAATTGCTTTACGTGCCCAGAACTATCTATCGTATTATTACGAGGACAATCAGTCCTATCAAAGGCCATGACTCATCTGATGAGGAAATTGTTGGCATCATGAAGAATCTGGTCTTCAACATCGTTCATGGCATACCTGTCAATTATCACGATTTCTTCATGAGGACTATGACAAATGTTGCACTGTCTCCATTTGAGCTGAAGCCTTATGCACCTTGGATTATGAGATTCCTTAGGACAAGGTCTTCACTCAACTACAAAGCTGATTTTCAGAATCACCTTAGCTACTTGCCCCCAATTGAAGTCCCCAAGCAGACATATTCCTCAGTTGATGGAAAGGGAAAGGCACCAGCTATAATAGATGAAGGCATTCGTCCATTGGATGGTCAGTTTCGCAAGGCTGCCTCTTATTCCACCAATGATGACTCTGCCACACATGACTCTGCCAATGCACCCAAGTCCACTCCTCAAGCCACTGCTCCGCGCGTGATGACTGACCGTGAACTTCTGCTTAGTCTTCACCAGAAGGTGGATCGAAATCACAAATGGATTAAGCGTCAGTTTGGTTCATTTCTTCACAACATGACTGCCACACACAATGCAGTGAAGAAAAACCAGTACTACCTCCATCAAGTCTTCGGTCGCACCTGGGCAATCCTGTCACATCTGTATGGTGAAGACGATCTAAAGAAAATGGGTCTCAAGGAAGATTTTGACTGGTCTGCACCTCCACCGAAGAAATTCAAGAAGGTCAAGGTTCCTTCTCTGGTGGCCAGCTCATTTTCTTCATCGCGCGACATCAATGAAAATGAAGACTTGGACGACACTGCGGCAGGCCCTACTACAACAAACGACCCCAACAACGTTGGCGCTCCTTCATCAACTTGATATTCTTCAGGGGCGTTTAGTCCTCATATTCGATCCTTTTGGTTATCTGATGACAAAGGGGGATAATTTTGAGTTAGTCTTCAAGCGGGTCTTTCCATATGGGCATTTTTTTGTTAAGTTACAACTCTCGTTCTTCTGAGACTTTATTGGATCGAGTTGTAAACTTAAACCCGATGGTGCTCTAATACTTTTGATATGTTTTTCTGCATGCTTATTCCTCATATATGCTAATGCACGCATGCTTAATTACATCATTCACCATATTTCATCATGCATTTCAAATTCTTCATTGTGATATGTCAAATGCGTGTATGAATTACAAGATATAGGGGGAGATCTCCATGATTCAACTCTTCAAGTGTGCATTGCTTCAAAAGCAAATTCCTCACTATGCACATCTTCAGGGGGAGTTCTTCTATATCTTGCAATCAAATTCCTCAATATCTGTATTTACACTTCATATGTTTATCCCCGTTGAAAACTTAACCTATATTGTCATCAATCACCAAAAAGGGGGAGATTGTAAGTGCATCTAGTGCCCCTTAGTGATTTTGGTGTATTGAAGACTTACAGGTTAAGGGACTAATGCGTTTGTGAGTGTACACAGGTCTATAAGTCTATGAGGAGTTTGATATTTACAGAGAAAGTCGACCCCTAAAAATGAAGTTCTTCGACTGAATACTTTGGATTTCTGAAGACTTTGAAAGTGAAGAAATTGGTGTGACCTTGAAGACTTGTATTCATTCGAGGAACATGAAGCGTGAAGACTTTTGTTTTCATAGTTTCATTTTCTCTTTCTTGAGTCATAGGAAACACCGTACTGTTAAAGGGGGTCGAGGAAATACTAAGGAAAAATTTCCATGTGATACACCACTCAAAATCCTACACCTACCAATCCCTTCTAGTGAAGCCATTGGAAATCTCATACAGTTCAGTCAATTTCTTCAGTGACAGAGACGAAGTTCTTCTAGTCTCTGAGGAATTTTTTCTGACTGAGGAGTTAGGAATTCGCCAGTGTGGATTGCCTACACAGTGAGGAACATGATAGCCCTGAGGATTTTGCTACTCAAACTTCCGACCGTTGCTGTGCTATGCGCTAGCTGTCCCAAAATATCTATCCACCTAACGGTCATATCATTGAAGGGCATTTATGTCTTATCATGTCGGGCTGCTCCCTAGGCTATAAATAGCCGCCCCCTACAACCACTAGCTGGTTGGCTGCTCCAAGAGAAACTGACACTTGTCATTTGAGAGCAACCCATCCTCTGAGGACTTTGAGCGAAAATCATCAAGTGAGGAAAAACTAGAAACCCAAACCCAAACACCTACAAACCCCAAGTGATTGAGCATCACTGAAGAGATTGATCCTACGTGGATCCTGCTTGTTACCTTTGAAGACTGTGCTTCTTCCAGACGGTTAGGCATCATGGTCTAGAGCATCCAAGAGGAATTGTGGATCACCGAGTGACCAAGTTTGTGAAGGTTTGGAAGTCGCCTGAAGACTTACCACGAGTGATTGGGCGAGGTCTGTGTGACCTTAGCTCAAGGAGAATACGGCGAGGACTGGGTGTCCTGAGCTGCGTGTTCAGGACTGGGTGTCCGGGACTGTGTGTTCTCGAGTTTAAATACTCAGCCGCTCCAACCAGACGTACAACTGAGACAACAGTTGTAACTGGTCTACCAAATCATTGTCTTCACCAAGCATACTGGTTTTATTTCCTCAACTCTTTCATTTCCTCATAAATGTGTTGTGTGCTTGTTCATATCTGTGCTTGAAGACTTTGACTGAAGACTTTCTCAATTTCCTCAGCTCAATTTCTCCAGTCTGTTTGTCTTCATCCTGTGTTATCCTGTGCTTACGCTTCTTGTACTCTGTGCCTGTCTTCATTTCATCATGATGACTATGCTTGTATTCTATTATGTTTACTTTTGAGTACTTATTCCGCTACTAGTAGTTCTTCGCTAAGGAATTTCCTCACCGGCAAATTCCTCCGTGAAGAATTTCTTAGAAATCGCCTATTCACCCCCCTCTAGTCGATATAACGCACTTTCAACAAGGGGAGGCGTTTTGCTCTCGATCATCTCCGGAAGAAGATCCCCCGAAGACGAACTCTGTCGGGAAGGGCTACGATCCGGACTACAAGACATACGTCTTGGTTATTGTCCGCGGAGATAAGGAAAAATATATTTACCAAAAGTACTTTTGTTCACTTACAGCTCGGTGGAGGGCTGACCCCCTTGCGGACACTGGGCGGCAAGGACGCCCTCTGAGGGAGGGCCTCCTGGCGAGGGTTTCTTCTCTCATTTGGAAACCTTTTTTCCAAGTCTTCAGGAGCGGTCCTTTTCCTTCCTTGGGAAGAGGGAATTTCGGATTCTTCTCCCCGATTATCCTCCTTCGTGGAGGCACTAATTCCCCCGGTTTGGATGAGTAATACGTGAGGTTCGCTTTCGGCTTCTTCATCTCTCCTTTTATCTTCCCCCAAGGGCACTTGATAAGGTGCGTACTCCATCATCCTGGCTAGTACAGGATCCGGTGAACCCTCGGGAAGGGGGGCCGAACACTTGATCATCTTTTCCTTTCTTACCCAGTCCTGGCCAAGAGCAATTCTTTCAGAATTATGTTATGGAAAACGAAAAGACAGTGTGTTCGGTCATGGAAATACTTACCGGGGTATCTGGACGATTACAGTTGAGACCCGCATCCTCGGTGGTGTCCGGACACTTTATTCGTGATCCAAAGAACAATTTATACATCTCTTCGAGCGTCCCGCCGAAGAACTACTGAATAGTTCGCGGTCCTTCCGGGTTGAACTCCCACATACGAAGAGAACGACGTTGGCATGGCAGGACCCGACGAACTAGCATAACTTGCATTATTTTGACGAGACCGACGTCCCTCTTGAGGAGATCTCAGATGCGACTTTGCAATGTCGGCACGTCATTAACTGGCCCCCAGTCTAGCCCCTTGTTGACCCATGACGCAAGTTGTGGTGGGGATCCCGAACGGAAGGCGGGGGAAGCCACCCACTTAGTACTTTGGGGAGCTGTGATGTAAAACCACTCCCGCTGCCATAAGTTGGATATCTCCGGGAAGGAACCCTTTGGCCATGGGGCATCGACGCCTTTGCTTATTGTGGAACCTCCGCATTATGCATGTCGCCCATCGATCATCTTCAGCTTCACATTGAAGGTCTTGAGCCATAAGCCAAAGTGTGGGGTGATGCGGAGGAAGGCCTCACATATGACGATAAACGACGAGATGTGAAGGGAATCCGGAGCTAAATCGTGGAAGTCGAGCCCATAATAGAACATGAGCCCTCTGACAAAGGGATCAAGACTAAAGCCTAGCCCTCGAAGGAAGTGGGAAACAAATATGACACTCCCGTTGGGTTCGAGAGTGGGGATGACCTATCCTCGGGCAGGCAGCCTGTGCGAGATTTCGGCGGTCAGATACTTGGCCTCCCTTAGCTTCTTGATGTCCTCCTCTATGACAGAGGAAGCCATCCACCAGCCCTGAAGGTTGGATCCGAACATGATTGAAGGTCCGAAGCGCTTCGTCTGAGCCTTGGGTGTTAGAACTCGGGGTGGGGTAAGGGAGGGATTGAGCGCGATAAGAAAAGGACATGCTTTGGCCCCTTTATAAAGAGGGTGAATATCAAGCGTCCTCCGCGTGGCCGTTTGGAACTTGCCTAAAGTCGAGGAGTCATACTAACGAGCACGATTGGGTTACCCACACCCGTATTGATGAGAAGCCCGTGATAAGGGGACACGATCTCTGCTTCGACAAGACGTGCCAATAAAACTGCCTCGCAACACATGCAGTGGCTGGTTGGGAAAAATGGTTCGAATAATGACTGAGGCCAGGGTGTGATGTCATGTCATGAAAAGTTGTCAGTAGATTAGATTTGTGGAAACATTATACTCTATACGGTGGTATGTGGAATTTGTTTTGCAGAGCCGGACACTATCCTTGTGTTCAAAATCTTCTATGGAGTATTCGGAGGAGGAACCCGCCTTGCAATGCCGAAGACAATCTGTGCGCCGGACTCATCGTCATTGAAGCCTGGTTCAGGGGCTACCGAGGGAGTCCAGGATTAGGGGGTCCTCGGACAGCCGGACTATATCCCTTGGTCGGACTGTTGGACTATGAACATACAAGATTGAAGACTTCGTCCCGTGTCCGAGTGGGACTCTCTTTTGCGTAGAAGGCAAGCTTAGCCGTTCGGATATGTAGATCTCCTCCCTTGTAACTGACTTTGTGTAACCCTAGCCCCTCAGGTGTCTATATAAACCAGAGGGTTTTAGTCCATAGGACAACAACAATCATACCATAGGCTAGCTTCTAGGGTTTAGCCTCTCCGATCTCGTGGTAGATCAAATCTTGTAATACTCAATTCATCATGATCAATCAAGCAGGAAGTAGGGTATCACCTCCATTGAGAGGGCCTGAACCTGGGTAAACATTGTGTCCCCCCCCCTCCTGTTACAATCTGCCTTAGATGCACAGTTCGGGACCCCCTACCCGAGATCTGCCGGTTTTGACACTGACAGTCACCGCACAAATCGAACGAAGCTTCTCTGACAACGGTCGGCAACCCACGACCGAAGAGTTGGCAATCGCCGAGAGCGTTCGAGCAGCCGTCCGTTCCTCTATCACATACCTTGCAACAATGGAACCTGTCCAAGCCCAGATCGCGGCCGCCCATGCCTAGCTCGTGGTGGCCTTTTCCAAAGAGATGGTGGACATGGATGGCGAGATGCTTGCCGAGTATGGTGCGATGGACTCCATGGAGCCCCTTCCCCAGGAGACCGTCGGGCGCGAGCTGGACATGGAGGTGGCGGCGGAGATCGACGAGCACCAGCCGTAGTAGTGCTCTTTGTTTTGTTTAATTAAGAGCGTCGGTCTTTAATTTGTTAGAGTAATGTTTAGGTCAGCTAGCTCTGTTAAATTGCTGAACTTGCTCGATTAAGAAGTGAGGGTGTGCTGTAGTCTCCTTTGTGTACCCAAATTGTGCAATGACGTGGATGACCACTATAACCACGGAAATTCGAACCAAAATTTTTGATGTTCAAACTCATCACACACGGGTTAAGCTATTTGAATAGTTTGTGATGTTCACATATGGTACCAGTTTTTTCGCTGAAGCGATTCAAAATTTCCGGCTTCCGCCAAAATATCTACCTCCCCGCCCCCTCCTCCTTACCAAAAGCCACATTTCCCCTGTTTTCGTCTTCCTTTCCAAGTTCAAACCTTCACTTGCTTGCAACGCCGCCTCCTCGCCGGTGACCCTCCTTAACGCTGCTCGACCTCGTCTATCTAGGCACGCAATCGACACCCGACCCCCATCCTTCTCCTCCTTCCACATCCCACACGCCCCGACCACGGGCGTGAAACCATCCACCAAAATCACCAACCCCTCCACCAAATAAGCGCCGCCCTAAGCCATGGTGCACACAGTATAGCCAGGATCTCAAGGAGCATTTGGCAGCAGAGAAGCAAATCGCGGCCACACGTGCTAATGAGGTCGCGATGGCTGCCATTCATGTCGACCCCTAGATCTTGGAGGAGCACCTTGCCATTTGCTAGCTATGCGGGTTAAGCATGCTAGGTTTACCCGTTGCATGTGCTGCTCCCGCCTTTCCTTCACAAATTCTAGTGAACTGTGCTATCTAATTTTACTATGCAATCTATTGCTCTAGTGTATATGTTCTATATGTCGTGCAGTATGGTGCTCACTTATTAATTTTTTTCTAATTAGTTGTCGTCTTCAGTTAACTATTTGGTTCAATTCTGCAAATGTGATGTACAATTCTTCAGGCTGCAATTTTGTATTGTTTTCCATGTGAGAAATAAATCAAAATTATCTTTACAAAATACATGAGAAACGAATACAATTGCTATATTTCCAAGTTGTCAAGCATGCTTGGTTTGGTTATACATTGTGCAATGTGGTGCTTAGTTAACATTTGGTTCATTTGTGTTGTGGTGTTTAGTTAACTGTTTGGTTCAATTCTGCAATGCGGCATCACTGAGTGAAAGACCACGACCTAAGGCTCCTTACTCGTCGTCTGAAAAGTCTGCAACATGATACGTTGCAGCCCGAAACGGGTCAGCACATGGAATATGCTGGCAATGTAACACAAGAGAGTAATGAACAGAATAATGCTATCACTACATGCATATATGGCTGGTGGAGGCTGTATGGTTAATTTGTTTTGCGGAAAGCCAATTTTTCCCTACAACAAAGGAATAAATTTTATTTAACTATCATAGTGGTGGTTAAACATTGAGAAGGTTCACCCAACTCAATCCCAATTAAGCATCATCATTAAACCCAATCAAATTATATTAAGAGTGATGAGATCCACATGATAATCCAAGAACTAGATACTCAAGATGTCCATAACCGGGGACATGGCTAACCATGATTAGTTTGTACACTCTACAGAGGTTTGCGCACATTTCCCCACAAGACTTGATCTCCTCCATTGAATTTCTCGCACTACATGATGTTTGAGAAACGTATGATCGAGACACAGTCTTTCCGAAGAGGTCCCCTTAACCGATAGATAGGCCTATACACCTACAATCCCCTACATCTGCTAACCCATCATGGAAAGGTTTCCCACAACTTACTCAACTATGCCAGAGCCCATAATGGCATGTGGCTGCACACGGAAGTTTCTAGCATGAATAAACTTATGATCCCTTTGAGCCTGGGTGGCAGTCCATAGGAGAATCACACGGTACCCCGGGATTTCCAAAAAATACAGGCAACACTGGGTTCCCGAGGTGCCTCAATCCACCCATATGTGTATTAAAGTTGCCACCTTAAGTTAACCATTAATTAACAATACTCACATCTGTCATGAATACACTCAAACCCAAACCACGTCTACGAGCATAACATAGCAATATAAGCAACGTAGAAGTAACTCCCATAGGTTTGATAATAAACATGTGAATATGTACTACCTCATCTACTTCCCAAACCCACAATTTAATCAGATCCTAACCATGCAATTGTTTGAGGATTGATCTAATGCAATAAAACTAGGTAGTAAAGGGGTATGATTAAAGTGTTACTTGCCTTGCTGATGATCCATGAAACCTAGAGACTCGTAGTAGCAGGCTTCGCACTCCGGGTACTCTATCGCAAATCAAATAAGCATACAATAAGCAATCAAGCAAAAATGCACGAGTAAAACTCAAACAAGAAGATCTAACCAGAAAGTTCAACTTGAGAACTCCGGTTTGCAAAAAGAATCAAAACAAACGAAGCAACAAAACTCAAACTGCGAAAGAAACAAACTTTGCTTACTAATCTGGACTAAAGTCAAATTTTATAGTAGCAAACAGTTGTTTAAGTTGATTAAACAGAAAGAGGGCTTCGAAACGAAACTCTAGGCGCTTGAATCGCCAGATTCCGATAAACGAGCAAAAAGATAAACTAAAACGAAAATCGGGTTAGAAATAATCGCAAAAAATCCGAGAAAAAGAAAAACTAACGAACAGACTAACGAACGAACGTTCGCTATCTGCGGCTAACGAGCGAAAACCGTTCGTTAAAACGTATGTACGGACGGACATCTGCTATATAACTAAACTGGAAAAAACAAAACCGATCTAATAAAAAACGCATCTAGGTTTTTACCGAAAAACCGAACCGATCAAAGGAAACCGGCGGCGAACTCCGGCGGCTCCGGCGAACTCCGGCGACGGCGGCGAGGTGACGAGGCGGCGGCGCGGCTCCGGCTGGTCGGCAGCGGGCGGCGGCGGCGCGAGGCGGCGGGGTTTCGGCTGGCGGGCTGGTGGGCTGCGGGGCTGCGGCCTCGGCGGCTTATAAAGCCCCCCCGGGCGGAGTCCCGGGCGGGTACGGCCCAAAGTCGGTTTCCTTTAAAAAAATATTCCGCGCATAAAGACGAATAAAGGAAATACTAAACATACTTCAAAAATCCTGAAATAAATTTTCCCCGTCCTCTAAAAATCTACCGGACAAGGTGAACATTTATTTGGGACTCTAATGCAATTTCAAAAAACACATATTTTCCTAATTCAAATAAAATAGCAATAAAACTCCGAATAAAAATCTTATTTGATTTTATTATTAAATCTCCAATATTTCTTTATTTTGAGGAATTAATTTTATCCTCTCTCTTTTATTTTTATAGAATAAATATTTGAAGTGAAAATAATTAAAATCAAATGATCCTATTTTCAAAATTTGAGAAAACTCAAATATGAAAATAACAAAATCCCCAACTCTCTCCTGGGTCCTTGAGTTGCGTAAAATTTCTAGGATCAAGCCAAAATGCAATAAAATATGATATGCAAAGATGACCTAATGTATAACATTCCAAATTGAAAATTTGGGATGTTACATGCGGATCATACATCGTGATTGCATGACGGCCCGATTATGTACCATAATTTTACGGTTTGGTCGGTTTACTGCGAAGACAGGATATATATATATATATAGTAAAATAACTGCAGCATCATGAATAAGAAAAATCTAGACTATACAATAAAGAAATTACGGCATATTACATCCGCTGGGCATCAAAGTTTGCCACTATGATAATAAAGCACAAGTAGACAGCAGATTACATACACGGGGCATCAAAGATCACCACAAGTGCAACTAAAAACACCAACAAAATAATATACAAAACCTACAACACTTCAATAGAGTTCAAGAAAGGTTAGTCCTGCTGGGGAGCTGCCGCGCAAGCAGCTGAGCAAGCTGATGAGACTGCGCTTGTTTAACACTTATATCCTCCTCACTCTGAAAGATAAACAAGCAGACAGTTGACAGGTTTTGCACATAAAAGTATCATTGGTGACAATTCATCACATTTCTTACTGACCAATAAAGTGACACATTTTAAAATTGCATTAACACAATATGGTATTGTTCAGGTCAAGACATGGCAGGAAATGACATTGTGAAGGAGTTGGCAGCTTCACGACACCACTCGATTACAGATCAAGAACTCATAAGTATCAATGGATAGTGTGCTGTCAATTTATCCCATTTCAGATTGGCAAATAAAGAGACAGTTTAAATAATAGTAGAATGATATGACATTGTTCATAGTTAAGACATTGCAGAATATGACATTGTGCTGTAGTGGGTAGGTTCACCACACCACTGGATTACGGATCAAGAACAGAAGCATACAGGAAGTGCAAAAGAAGATCACTTGCTCTGTATAGTTTAATTTACATGGTATGAAGAAGGAACTTGGTTGTACAACTGAAAACTTAAATTGAGAAGGACAATGAACTACATAATAAACCTTAAAATGCAATTTAATGCAAACACCAAAAATAAACAGTTGTTGTAGTCATGCCTAACCAAATATACACAACAAAGTTTGAAGGCTTGAGAAGGACAAACTTACATTATTGGTGAAGGCAGGCTCTATAAAGCCCTTGTCCATGCTGATGGGGGGGGGGCAATTCAAGAAGTTTACCACAGAATCTTCTTCATAAGCATTGCCTTTATTCTACATTTTGTTAAGAGTAAATATAGATGTGACTATATAAGAAAAATGGAGAATATTTAAGATAAGATGAAGAGTGATGCTACATAACCAAGTAGCTATAAATGTAAGTACATCCAAGAGCAATGCAGAGCTAAACTTCTTCAGTACCATCGGTGTTATTCAACCTTATGGTAAGAGTAAATATAGATCTTATGTGTAGAAAATGGAGGGCAAAGGAAAATAAGCTGCAGAGTGATGGTAGATGAACAACTACCTGTCAATATAAGTACACTGATAAAGGACAGCAGGTACTTACAAGAACAATGCAGAGCTAAAAAAATTCATTGGCATTGGATATATTCTACACTAATGTAACCATTCATACAAATCAGATAATTTGGAGCGAACAATTAATAAGCAAGCTATCATGCATACTGCTGTCACATAATGAACCAGGTATGTATGCAAGTACAGTGATACAAGACAACAGGTACTAACAAGAGCAAAGCAACAGGCGGCATAGTTGCGATATCCTGTCGTTCTTTTCAAACCAGAATTCTTTTTCGAGCAGATTTCCTGCAAAAAAGATCCGTAAGGCACATGCGGAAAAGTAGAAGTTCAAATTGTCATGCAATATCATAGACAGTACCTAATCCTCAGAACGAGACCAGTGCATAACAAGGTTTTTCCATTCAATGTCTTCTAAATTTAACATAGGAGACTTCACCAGAAATTCGTTTATAGACTTGCCATCAAAGTGTGATTTCCTCAGATAATACCAATACTGCTGCAATGCTTCCTTGAAAAGCGCAAGCAAGCTTTGCTCGTCATGACTATCCAGATTGACCCTCGCCTACTTACAACAATGTAATGTAAATCATTGATGTGTTCAATCAGCAGAAAACAGGAAAATAATCACCTTGAATAATAGCACTTACATGTAAGTGGGACAGGAAGATGTGAAAATGGTGTTTGTCTTCACTATAATCTTCCCATGATTTGAATATATGCACATAGTCCCTAACAACATTGAAAGCATTGTCTTTTAAACTGGGAATAACTGGAATGGGGTTCCAATCTACAGGAATTGGCCGTCTCTGCAGTTGGGATAGGTCTTCGGCCGGTGGACTTGGTGTAATTTTTGCTGGAGTGGGATTTCTCTGTGGTACGGCTGGTGCTATGGCAACTGAAATCGGCATACCTTTTGCTAGAGTACATGTCCTGTGTGGTGCGGCTAGTGGTGTGGCTAGTGAAGTATGGGTACAGTCTGCTGGAGTTAGTCCTACGTTTTGTGTCACTGGTTGTAGAGCCAATATAAGTGGGGTGCTATCTGATTTCTCCGGCACAACCACATTTTCAAGGACTTTGCTGGTGCTCCTTCAGGTTCGGCAATCACCCTCTTGCTTTTTGATGTCTGATGCACGAGAACAACATTTGAGTGGAAAACATGGTATGATGACAGATGGAAAATGTATTGATAATGGATGGGCATGGCATCTCGACATATATGATTAGTAAACTAAGCAGATGATGGTGCAACAAAGTAGAATAAATGCAAGACAACATATGCAAGATACGCGAAATCAATGAAACCTTGCCAAATTAGAACAGGCACCTTGATGGGTGAACAGGACAGGCCATCTGCCTTTGACTCCTCGAGGTTAGAATAGTCATTAGGATCATTTTCTGAACAAGAATCAATAGGTGGGGAGCGTATGAGTTTCATTTCATCCAGAATGGCACTCAATTCCTTGGTGCCAATTTTGTAAGTCATTGCGGTGTTTAGCTTCAAGAGTGGACTGCTGCTAGTGCGACACAAAGCAGCTACACAGATCATAGTTTAGATATAACGGGAAAACCGTAAGCATCAGAGTAAAATCAGCAAAGTGGAACTTGTTGAAATATATGTGCTAGTATTGCTGGTACGGCTAGAAAGGCTTCGGATACCAGCTCTCTTCAACTGAAAGTGCGGTACTGTTAATATCAGTGTAACTCTCAAAGGCGACACAGCTCCCCACATCTCCTTGCTATTCTTATAGGATTCAAGTGGGCAGGCCACTACAAATCCTATTCCCATGTTTACAAAATCCTACAAATCAAAGAGGCCCGAAGAGTTCAAAGTGTCCATATCAACCGACCATATAGACCTCTACACTGCAAATGTCCCTGCTCATCTTCACTACAAGGAACATACTGTACTACTATCATACTCCCTCTGTTCCAAAATATAAGTCTTGGTAGAGATTTCCACTATGGATCACATATAGATGTATCCAGATACATTTTAGAATGTAGATTCACTCATTTTGCTCCATATGTAGTCCATGGTGGAATCTATACAAATACTTGTATTTAGGAACGGAGAGAGTACTTATTAAAGAAGAACGGAAGAGGAACATGCTAAAGAAGAGCAAGAAGATTTTGGATAATAAAATGTTCATTGCGTAGTGCCCACACATGATGAACCAGAGCGCATTAACAAAGCAACTCCCTGCTGTCTCTCTATATGTGGTGCACGTACTTTTTCGAAAGTAAAGTAGGAACATTAACTGACCAATTAAATGTTATTTGTTTTAGTAATATCAGCATCATATCAGATTCGTACTTGAGCAACAAGTTTGGAATTATGAGTGTCACGTGGTTTAGCTTGATAGATTCAGGAGCAGTGATAAGCAGGTACGACGATGGTACTGAATATAAAGGCATGCCTGCATGCAAGTCGCGTGACTTTTGTCATTTGGGTTAGTTGACCATTTCAGGCGGTTGGATGAAGATCCTATGTCTCCTAACCCTTATTCTTCCTCATCTCCGATTCTTCCCATATAGAACACCGCACGGGCCGCCGACCGGACCACCGCCCCACCGCCTGTGTTCCTCCGCCACCCCCACCCCCACCCCCGCCCGCACCCGTGTCGAGTTTTCTTTGTTCGGTGAGGCCCCACCACCGCCCCCACAACCAAAGTACCCACCCAAGCCCCTCCGTTCGCACCGGCGAACTCCGGCGAGCTCTGAAAAATCGACTGACCCAATTTTGAAATTTAGTCTACTGTGATTTAACTAGTGTGGAATATAAAAGGGGAAAACCATAAGCATTGGGAGCATAGTGTTGACCGTGCCATGGCGGATCTGAAGGTGCAAATCGGACAAAGGCAACTTCGCAACCAATGTTTTCTTTCAACTAGCAAGTAAGTGATGGACAAGAAATCAGACTAAAGCAGTGGGATCTATTTTCTTGCTGCGGTAAATAAGTTGAGCAGATACGAAAGAGAACCGCCTCTGGTGCGGCGCCGTGTATGCATCTACTGAGAATTTGACGGTGATGTGGTAGCGATGGCTGTCGGCGGCGTGGAAGCAGATCTAGGAGGGTAGCGGTGGCGGCGGGGCATGGTGGACGAGACGGTCGTAGGAGCGGTGCCGGCAAGGCGGACGACGGCGGGGATGAAGCGAGAGGACGGGATGCAAGGATCCCGGTCCAAAGCCGTGGATGGGAGAGGTCGATCTCTTGTAATGGACGGTGGCGTCGGGGTATCAGCTCCAGCATGGTGGAGGAGGACTGCGGTGGATGGGGTGGCGGACGGAGGAGGCTGGGGTGGAGACCCAAGGAGTACAAATGGGGAAATGGAGGCAGAGAGGAAGGGGGGAACCATGTCTTCAGGGCGTGCTTGTCTCAAATGTGAGGAAATTGACAAACTTAGCCCCCGTTTCAAATTTCCTACATCACAACAATATTAGTCGGTTGGGGATAGGATGGTAATCTCGCATACACCGAATATTTGCCGATGAGAGTTTGTTTTGGGCGCCCACCGTGTATGAATCGGGGAGGGAGTCGATTTCGGCCGAGGACACACTGTGTTTTGGCACCCACCATGTATAAATCTAGGTGAGAGGCGGTTATGTCATATTTGAGTGAAATTACAAACCTACCCCTATTGAAACCTATAGAAATCGAGCAGATAGGCTTTGCGTGGCAGGGATAGGCAGTAGTAATTCCATCTCGCAGATTTTGGTTTCGGGCGGTTACTGCGACTTTACCCGCTTCGTTCAAATTTTGTAGAGTGCACGTTTACCGTGCCAACTCAATTCGAATCCCGTTTGTATTCTATTTTTTTCGGGCGTGATCCATTTTCGATTGGAATACAATTCTATATATATATATATATATATATATATATATATATATAATTTTTTATGTATACTTTCAAAAGCACAACAAAGAATTCTGCTCCTTTATATGTATAATATGATTTACAAATACAATGATCTCAAAATCATAAGGTTGAATTCAAAAAGTTAAACCAAATTATGTTCTACTAAAATGTAAGGATCAGTAATATCTACATATTAAATAACATATATTCGCGTGAATTCATATGAGTATGCATGTTTGATAGATCATTTTTGGTTCGAGTATGGATTCCATGTATCATGATCTCGAATTGAAATATTTGAATCCCTTTTATGTTCACTCCTTTCACGCCCATCTCTCTCGCATGCATGCTCCTTCATCTAGCTATCACTCTCTTTTCTCCAGCTCACCCGCATGCTCACTTCATGTTTCTCCTATCCTCCCAAACATGGTCTCTCGACGTCTCCCTTGAGAAGTGTCACACTCTCCCTATCATTATACATTACACGGTTTTCATTATCTCTCACGTCTCTACCGTTCTCTCGTATCACTAGGTACCTAAGCTTTCTTTTTCACCGCCACACACATAGTCTCCACTCGTCTTTAACTTTGTCTTTCTCCCTATGGGATTCTCTCACTCACCCTATATGTGTCTAGATATGAATCATACCACTAAAATTACTCTCTCTCTCTCTCTCCTGTAGACACAACATTTGTTGCGGTCTCCTTTTCGTGTCCATCCCAGACTGACATTATTCATTTGTTTACCGATCAGACAAACTCCTCCCTCTCTCTCTCTCTCTCACACACACCTCTTTCTTCCACTCCCCTTCCCAACTACCGTCTCTCTCTCTCACACACAAAACTCTCGCTTTCGCACCCCCGACTCGTATTTCTCTCACAAACATTTATCGACTAGCCTCTAGATAGGTTTATACACCCACACACTCGTGCTTCCACTATCGCATACATGTCTCTCTCCCGCTCCTTGTATCTATGTAGTTTTTCTTCCCTTTTTGAGACACACCCTCTTGATCGTACACACACACTATCGCCTCATTTTAAGATGATACCTCTCGCACACACACACTCTTTGTGTCTTTGTCACACATGCACTCTGTCCTCCTCCTCTCCCCCTCTCTCTCTCTCACACACATGGGCTTTTTGCAACAACTAGCAAGATGCCCATGTGTTGCACGGAACATGAAGATGCATTTGTATGAGTAGTTTATCTTGTGGGAGAAAAGAATGAACAAGGGAAGGCCTTATTTGGAAGTGTGGAGAGGCGTGTGGGTATCTTTTTGCAAAATTTCCATAGTTTCCTTCCTATCCATCAAATATAGATCGGACGGCCTATATTGCAAGATGGCAGGCACACGGTCATCGCAGACTATGCTTTTTATAAGAGTAGGGATAAAAAACAGAGTTGGTGATGATGGTGGGCCTGCCATCCTGCAATATAGGCCGTCCGATTAATATGTGACGGATAGGAACGAAAATATGGCAATTTACCCGCACTCCTCTCCACATTTGCAGATAAGGCCTTCTCTCGTTCATCCTTTTCTCCCACAAGATATTGCTTTTCCGTGCAACACACAGGCATCTTGCTAGTAAGAGTAGAAATTAGGCATATACCACTTCTCGAATCTTGAAACCAACAACATTCCTCCCTTATCTCATCAAAACCGCCAAAGGAATATATTTTGAGTAAAACATAACATTTTTTTAGTGATATACGTATTTCAAAACTAGACATTTTTTTATCAAATCGGTGAATATGTATTAATCTACTCTGATCGTGTGGCAACGCATTGGCACATCGCTGCTCTGAGAGCGTGTCAAGAATATGGAAGACAAGGATATCAAACTTGTCAATGTAGTCCAGGTGATGTTAGTTCGCCAGATCCTTCCTTGTCAACACCGGGCTTGCAATTTATGGGAATTCGACCCGGCCAAGCACCAGACCCTGCGAGAGATCTTTGGCTCCTGACACAAAGATCATGGCCGGACTCAGCCGAGGACCGCGGGTACCACCTATCCCGCCCCGCAAGTTCGGTAAGCCATTATAAGTTTTATTCATATAACCCAAGGGAAATGCTTAATGTGTTTTCCACAACTCTCCTAGGGCTGGACAAATAAGGCGGGGCGGATCTACTATCCAGCCCCGCTACCTGAAGAACCGGCTGGCCCGCTTCTAATGAAGATGCTGGTCCCGACGCCCTACAAGGCGCCGAAGAAGAAGGCCGAGAGAGGGGCCAAGAAGACCAGGGGCGGCCTCCGTCGTCGTGGCGCCTCGGACACGATATCTGAAGACTCCAATGTCCGTTCTTCCTCCGAAGAGGACGAGGAGGAGGAGGAGGAAGACGAATCCCCTGTGGGGAAAAAAAATAAAAGGACAACCTCCACATCGTTGGAGGCCGAGTCGCCTAAGAAGGGGAAAACTCCTCTTCCAGAGGAGTCCATCGCCGCTGATAGCAGCCCAGAGTGGGATCCCAGGGCTGAGACCCTGGTGAACTCGTGAGTATATAAAATCCGAACACGTTTATGCGTCCAGACTTATCATGACACAATATTTTAATCTGGGCCATACTTTTTGCAGTCCGGCGAGGTCCCGCGTGGAGCAATCCTCATCGGAGGATTTGCTAGGCTCGGACGCTATGGAGAGCGGGACACCCCCGAAGGCCCCTTCCCCCCAAACATGTGAATGACACCGAGGCTTTGTCCCAGGAGGACCCAGGCCAAGGAGGGAGGGAAAAGATTGCCAAGGTGGCGCCAGGAGGTCAAACTTCAGGGGCCGGACACATGGGAGAGAAGGCTCCCATGGGCATCGTGGGTGGGAGCCATCTTGAATTCGGCCCCCAGCCGAACGCAATTCCGAAGACCAATATGGTTCCAGAGTCAGGCAGACAGCCTCCCTTGGCTAGAGGGGGTGTACCTGTTCCACCGGCAACATCTGTCCAACCAGAGGTGCTGGATACTTTATTGGCGGCGCTGAAAAGCGCCTCCATCGTTGCTGAACATCGTGCCCTTATGGGTGCGGTGATTGAGAAGATTCAGTTTGCGGAGAGTGGACTGAATGAAGCCTGTATTAGCCTTATAAGAGGCTTTGAGGTATGTTTTATGAGGTTTCGAAGAGTGTCACAGTATAGATGGTAGCCCCTGATACACTATTCGGTGAGAGAAAGAACCGAACAGAGGATCAAATATATGCTCGCAGGAGACTCACTTGATGACATTTACCTCTCTTCTTTTATAAATAGGTGTCTATAGCGACCACTGCCTCTCATACTGCGGAGGTCTCCGGACTAAATCAAAGTCTGGAGCGGACCACAGAAGAATTGGGCCAGTTGAAAAGGCAGTTGGAGGATAAACAAGTTATGCACAAACCTTGCTCATGTTCAATGCGAACAAATTTAAAATATGTTTTATGATTTGTGCCAGGGGCGATGACCGAAGTCGAGGCTCTTAAGAAGGTTGCTGCCGAGGCCGAGAGAAAGGCAGCCGCAGAGCGGGCTCTTCATGAGAAGCATGAGGCCAGGGTTATTGAAGCTGAGCAGGAGCTTCAAGGGGTCGTGAAAAGATGCGAGGCCTTGGAGCAGAGCTAACGGAGAAAGAATCCAAACTTGCCAAGGCTCATCAGGCCGCATGCGATGCCCAGGGGGAAACCCAAGGTGCCCTGCAGGAGATCCAAGAGGCGAGGAAGATCGTGGCGGGTAAGGCTTGTTCCATGTAAGGCAAGTATTTGGGGAGAGAATCATGTTTCTAATATTGAGTTCGGATTTCTCCAGGGTTATTTGCGGAGCTGCCATGTAGCATATCTAATGCCGCACAATTCTACCGAGCCAAAGAAAGGAACACTGCGGATAAGCTCTTCTGGTCACAGTATCTGGCACCGAATTATCCGGTGCCTTTTGCCGATTAACTGAAACAGTTGATCGAACTATAGAAGGCGGCCGAGCTAGCCATGAAGGATTTGATTATCCGGCTATGGCCCACTGAGTCGATTCCAGGCAGCTACTTCGGGCTCGTGAAGCGGCTTGCGAGTGCCTGTCCTCGACTGGATGTCGTCAATCGGCCGATCTGTATAGAGGGTGCGCGAATGGCCTTCGTCCGCGCAAAGGTGCACTGGGGGAAGATGGATGCTGAAAAGCTGGTGACCGAGGGACCGCCGGAGGGAAAGGAGCACCGCAAGCCTGAGTTATATTATGAAAGTGTCCTAAAAGGATCCTGCCTTACGGCGGAGCAATGCACCAAGGTCATTATATTTCCATGAATACAATCATGTTGTCCTTTGTAATGTTGAAGACGGTCATTTCTATTATTTATTGTCTGTTATATGAAAGTTTATCCTCATGCGCGGTCGTTTTATATATTAATGCTGAGAGTTGGCTAGTCGTCGGCTTCTGCCCCCATGTAGGAAGTATGGGGGTGTTCGGGATAAATCTGATCACTCTTTATCCTAGTTTTGGGTCCTTCGAAGGAGGTGTTTAGCGCAACAAACCAGACAATCGGACTATAGGGCTTTATCACTCTCACTTAGCCATATGAGCTTTAGAAAAGGAAGGTAGGCGCAACCCCTGGTGTTCGGAAGACCGCACGAGGGGCTTTATATGCACCTGATCGAGAGAAAAGCCGATCCATCGCACGCTGCATTGGTTATGGCATTATGCGGAATGAATCCTTAAAGATTTTACAACCTCGCGAACAGCTGACCAGCTCTCGCCGTATCATGACAGTCAGTTTTCGGCTTTCTCTACTGAGGTGCTCGTCCAAAAGAACCAGGACAAAATCACAGTAGTTCTCCCTGTGCCGCCATGCCATAAGGCAGCAAATCATGGGAGCCGGGCAAACCCAACATTTGACCCAAGACATGATTCAGAGCCGATGCATATAATGTTATAAGTTTGGGGTGCCGAACTACCATGAAGGTGTTTGGACTTTATTGCCGTATTATGGGTAAGACGAAGCCCCTGGCATATTAAAGCATATCGCGGTGTATGGATGACATTTGACAAAAGGATTTCAATAAGAGATAACAGTAGATAAGCGTCATATAAATCCACATGTTGTATTTGAATAATACGTCGACACATATGAGTACATGTAAAGTAATAAAAAGAGAAAGTGACTACGGAACATACTGAGACCAGGTAGGAAGAATCTGCGTGCGGATCCGGAGTGTAGTCGGATGGTCATCAAGGGGAATATCTAACGGTTCCCTTGTGTGTTCAAGCTGTTTCCATATCGCCGGTCCTTGCCTGGGCAAAAATGAACCTATAAAGAAAATGCAAGATGTGTTTGTGTGCCGCCGAGCGGTTGAGCCGCAGTATGTGGCCTGTCCTAGCTTTCGCCGGAGTGTTTAATTGAGCTCTGGACGAGCCGGGCTATCCTACCGTGAAGTAGTTCGGAGTCCTTTGGCGGTGTCCGGGAGCTTGGCCGTCAACTCAAGGTTCAATTAAAAGGTGCCACTCGTTGCTTGTACTGTTAAAGCAACGGTATACTCTTTGGTACCGAGGGGGAGTTTGGCATTGCCATTAACCGTGATGACACCGTGCGGACCGGGCATATTGAGCTTATGGTAGGCATAATGTGGCATCGCGTTGAATCGAGCAAACCCGGTTCGTCCGAGCAATGCCTGATAATCATTGCGAAAGGGGACGATGTTAAAGATTAACTCTTCGGCACGATAATTGTCCAGTGATCCAAAGACTACCTCAAGGGCGATGGAGCCTGTACAGCTGGCCTCCACACCTGGTATAATACCTTTAAAGGTGGCTTTAGTGGGATTGATCACCGAATGATCGATGCCCATCGTGTGCACTGTGTCCTAGTAAAGCAGGTTTAGAATGCTGCCTCTGTCCATAAGGACTCGTGTGAGGTGGAACCCGTCAATTATTGGGTCGAGGACTAGTGCGGCTGAATTGCCCTGATTGGTGTTAACCGGACGTCCGTGCGGTTGAAGGTCATTGGCTCTAGTTTATATTGTGGGGCAACTGGTTCTGGTAAGTCGACATCCCTAAGGGTGTGCATCCGGTCCGGGTTGGGAGTGTGGGTGGCGTTTACCATGTTCACCGTTTGGATTTGCGGGGCACATTTCTTTTTCCCTCCTGTATTCGGTGATCTGGGCTCCTCGTTGCCATCATCGCTTTGAGACCCCTTCTCCTTGTTTTCGGCACCTGACCTGCCGGCTTGTTTGAAGACCCATCATTCTCTGTTGGTGTGATTGGCTGGTGTTCCTGGGGTGCCATGAATTTGGCATGGACGGTTGAATATGTGGTCCAGACTGGACGTGCCCGAATTGTCATTTTTGAATGGCCTTTTCCGCTGACCATACTTAGAGCCACTAAATCCGGCATTGACCGTCGTATCTTCGGCGTTTCCACCATTTTTGCGACGCTTGTGTTTGTTGCGTCGGGGTTTGCCGTTGCTATCTCTGGCCTCTGATGTGCCAGGATTGCTTGCTGTGTTGTTGCTACGGGCCAACCAGCTATCCTCGCCCGCGCAAAAGCGGGTCATGAGTGTCATGGGGGCTTCCATGGACTTTGGCTTCTCTTGGCCGAGATGTCGGGCGAGCCACTCATCACGTATGTTATGTTTAAAGGCCGCTGGGGCTTCAGCATTCGGACAGTCGACAATTTGGTTCTTTTTAGTTAGGAACCGAGTCCAGAATTTTCTGGCTGACTCTTCGGGCTGTTGTGTTACGTGACTTAAATCATCAGCATCCGGTGGTCGCACATAAGTTCCCTGGAAGTTGTCCAGGAATGCGTCTGCCAGGTTCTCCCAACTTCCGATGGAGTTTGCCGGCAAGCTATTCAGCCAATGTCGAGCCGGCCCTTTGAGTTTTAGTGGGAGATACTTGATGGCGTGTAGATCATCCCCGCGGGCCATGTGAATGTGGAGTAAGAAATCCTCTATCCATACCGCAGGGTCTGTAGTACCATCATATGATTCAATTTTCATGGGTTTAAACCCTTCTGGGAATTAATGATCCATTACTTCATCAGTGAAGCATAGGGGGTGTGCGGCGCCTCTGTGCCGGGCTATATCACGACGCAGTTCATACGAGTCTTGTCTGTTGTATTCGGCCCGGCCGGATTTGCTTTTAGTATATCCGGCGTGACGGTCATAGGCACGCATTGGGGCACGCCCCCGTGATCCGTGGATCGATCTTGTATGTCCTGCTTTGTTTTCCAATACGTCTCGCAGGTCCTGCGTGTAGCCCCGAGCCTTGGTGTTTTTGTTTGACTGGCGACGGGGTGCGGGCTGGACTTCGGGCTGATACGCCGTTTTGTCTTGGCCAAGAGGTGGCCGATCAGCCACATCATACGCTGGTAGTGTAGGCTTTAATGCTTCGTCCTCGAGTTGGGGTAGCAACCTACGCTTTGGGTAACTTTTGGTTGGGCGCTCGAGTTCGTATTCCTCGGCTGCCAGGACCTCGGTCCATCTATCCGCTAGCAGATATTGACAAGCTTGAAGCTGTTGCTGCTTTTTCTTCAGGCTTTTTGCTATGGCTATAAGCCGGCGCTTGAAGCGCTCCTGCTCGACGGGATCCTCAGGCACGATAAATTCTTCGTCACCGGGGCTCATCTTGTCTTCGAAGAGGGGCATGTAATTGTCATCCTCTGATTCTCCGCCTGTCACCTGTTCCTTAGGGCTAGCTTGCCCATCCTCCCGCTCGAAGCCTCGCTGGAGGTGATTGTCTTCGTCGTCGGCACTGTCCACAACGTTATTGTCTCTTGTGCCAGTATCGCTGATTTTGCTATGGCGGGGCATAGAGTGGCGTCGATGAGGCCGGTTCTTAGATTGCTTCACGAGGGGATTATCCTCCGTTGCCTTATTGCCATTGCTTTCTTTGGGGGTGTCCACCATGTATATATCATATGATGAGGTGGCTGTCCAGCGCCCTGTGGGCGGTGGTTCCTGTTCTTCTCGTGCATCATCGTCCATACCGTTGATGTCTTCGAAGCTGAAATCAAGCATGTCGGTTAAGTCGTCGATAGTGGCCATTAAGTGGGTGGTGGGTGGGGAATGAATTTCTTCATCGTCTGCTTCCCACTCAAGCCGGACACAATTCGGCCAAGGGTCTCCTGACAAGGAGAGAGACCTCAATGAATTTAGCATGTCGCCCAAGGGCGAGTGCTGAAAGATATCCGCGGAGGTAAACTCCATGACCGGTGCCCAATCAGATTCGATAGGCACGGACGCAAGAGGTTCGGAACCTGTGGCCGGGGACGAATCCAAGGGTCCAGTAACACAGGTCTTATAGGAGGTGAAGTCAGTATTCGGCTCTATCGCCGCTCAGTGTGTGGCCTCCGTGGCGGGGTCCATCCACCCGTCCTCAGACGGCACGATCTGTTCTGGATTGAGGGTCGGAGTAGCCATAGGTGTGATTTCCTGAACATCGTCCGACGACAGAGCTAAGTCATGCTCGTCATGACTGTAAGGCGCACCTGACATGGGCTCGAATCCGTCGAAGCTCAAGTCTCTGCGGATGTCGGAAGTATAGCTCAAGCTTCCAAACCTGACCTGATGGCCAGGGGCGTAGCTCTTGATCTGCTCCAGATGGCCAAGCAAGTTGGCCCGCAGTACGAAGCTGCCGAATACGAAAATCTGTCCGGGGAGAAAAACCTCACCCTGGATCGCATTGTTGCAGATAATCGAAGGAGCCATAAAACCTTTATCATGACAGCACAGTGGAACTCTCAATGAAAGCAACAATGTCGGTGTCAAAACAGGTGGATCTCGGGTAGGGGGTCCCGAACTGTGCGTCTAAGGCTGATGGTAATAGGAGGTGGGGTACACAATGTTTACCCAGGTTCGGGCCCTCTCGATGGAGGTAATACCCTACTTCCTGCTTGATTGATCTTGATGATATGAGTATTACAAGAGTTGATCTACCACGAGATCGTAGAGGCTAAACCCTAGAAGCTAGCCTAATATTATGATTGTTGTTGTCCTACGGACTAAACCCTCCGGTTTATATAGACACCGGAGGGGGCTAGGGTTACCCAGAGTCGGCTATAGAGAAGGAGATCTACATATCCAAATTGCCAAGCTTGCCTTCCACGCAAAAGAGAGTCCCACCCGGACACGGGACGAAGCCTTCAATCTTGTATCTTCATAGTCTAACAGTCCGGCCAAAGTATATAGTCCGACTATCCGAGGACCCCCTAATCCAGGACTCCCTCGGTAGCCCCTCAGGGCCGACCCATCTTTAGTAACATGGTTCAGTGTAAAGTCATAGTAACTATAGTAACCGTGTGTCTAACACAAAGGGGAAAACCCGAGGAATCACCTCCGTTGAATTCCACTCGATGTAACCATCAAGGTGAACGCAAGAGGATCCACCCTCGAGGTTCACATTTGAGGGGTTTGCACAACAGAGCCATATCGGAAGTGGTTAAGGAGGAAATCACCCTCGATGACCACGGTCGTATAGCTACACTACAGAGATCTTATCAGGAGTGATGTAAGAGGTTCCACCCTCGGCACTCGATGGTAACTCTGCAGAGTCGTACAACTAGGGGGGTGATGTGCGGTGTCGGGGCCTAGACGTTGATCACATTGATCGAGTCATCGAACATAAAGCGAGGCAACTAGGACAAGGTGGGGGTCACTGATGGATCACTAACCAACCTATACTAAGAAGTTTAGGATAAGTAGGTAAGGTAACAATAAGCAGGTAACAAAAGCAGGCTATGCATCAGAGTAGGATCATACAGAAAGCAATAGCAGTTCTAATGCGAGCATGAGAGGGAAAGAAATGGGCGATATCAGAATGCTCAAGGGGGGTTTGCTTGCCTGGAAGCTCTGCTGAAAAAGAAGAAGTGTCGTCGACATAGTCGATCACAGGGGCGACATCGGTCTCAGGGTCTACCGGAGAGAAGAGGGGGAAGAAACAGTAAATAAAGAGCAAACATATGCATCACGAAGCATTACATGACGATAGGCAGAGCTAGGGTTGTCCTAATGTAGTACTACACATTGCAGACGGAGGGGATAAACATCCGATGATGAATTCCCGGTGTTAGACGAATTCCGGACAGATGGAAGAGAGGGGATGGTTCCATGTTCAGCATGCTAAGGGCATGTGATAGGTGAATGGACCGCACATTCGGATTCGTTGGATTTTTCTAACCAACTTTTATGTAGAAAACATTTTCATCCGAGTTACAGTTTAATTTCTACAAATTTTCAAAGATTAAAGCATTTTCTGGAATTATTATTATTAACAAAAATTCATTATGACATCAGCAGAGTGTCAGCATGACATCAGCAGGTCAACAGATTGACTAAGTCAAACCTGGCACATGGGGCCCATCAGTCATTGACTTAGTTAATTAAACATGTTAAAATTAACTAATCTAGTTCATTAGGCTAATTAAGTGACGTTAACTAACTTAATTAATTACCTAATTAATTAATTAACTAATTAATCACTTTTATTATATATTTAAAATCCTTTTTTACTAGGACGTGGGGGCCCGTTGGCAGTGGCACCAGGCCAGCGGGGCGGGGCGCGTTAATGGGGCGGGTGTGGGCGCTGGTGCCCGCATGCGAGGGCACCTGAGGCGAGGCCAGAGGGCGCTGCCGGGGCCTCGGCTTCGGCCGAAGTGGTGCCAGAGCGAACGTCGGGGCGAGCTGCGAGCCGCGGTGGCCAGTGGCCGCAGGCGAGGTCTAGGGAGGCGAGGCACGGCGCGGGAGGAGCGGCGCGGGGGAGCATGGTGATGGCATGCGCGAGAAGTCGGCCGGGCGAGCGGGCTGCGGCAGCAGGCAGTGGCATGCGCGGCTGTGGGCGGCAGGTAGCAGCTGGCGGTGCACGGGAGGAAAGCGGGGCAGCGCGCGCGGTTGCAGCGCAGGCGGGTGGCGGGGCGACAGCGAAGGCAAACGTCGCGAGGGCTGGCGGCTGGAGCCGCGGCAGCGGCCAGCGGGCGCGCAGGCTTGGCGCGGGGAGGGGCATAGTCAGCGGTGGTTAGCGGCAAGGTCAGAGGTGGAGCGGGGGCACGACCACCCGTGGGCAGCGCGCGCCGGGGTGTGGATGGTCGAGCAGCGGCAGAGGAAGGCTGGGGGCGAGGCCACGACAAGGAAGGCGCAGGGAGCCCGCGGCCGGGCACGGGAGTTGAGCTCCGGCCGGCTAACGTGACGGAGCGTGGCAACCAGTGGCAGAAAGAGCAACAGCAGCAACATCACGGCAACAACAGCGATGGGAGGGCACAGGGCAGAAGCGGGCGATAAGCAGCGCGGGCCAGCGAAGGCGGCTGCGGCGGCGAAAGTGCGGTGCGGTGGCTGCGGCCGTGGTCGGGGATGATGGGGACAACTTGGAACGGCAGGGTAGCAGGGGTAGTGGTGAAGGGGCTCACAGAGGGGCACGACGACGAGGTCGGGGAGGCGTCGGAGTAGCAGGACGACAGCGAGGTAGTGGCGGGGCCGATGGGAAGAAGACGACGCGGTGGTGTAGATGCAGGCGCGATCCGGGCCGATCTGGCCTCATAGACGACGTAGGCAACGTAGTAGGACGCGGAGGAGCTCCCGGACTCGACGGCGGGGTACGGGGCGGTCGGTGGCCGCGGCTTCAGTGGGGGGACGGCCATGGCCATGCAGCTTCGGGCGCGGGCAACGAAGAGAGAGGGAGCGAGAGGCGAGTGGATCTGGGCGAGGTGGACGGGAGGAGCCCGAGGGGTCGTGATGGGGGCATCCTTATCCTTGCAGCGACGGGGTGGCGAGGTGGTCGGGCGGCGACCGCGCCCTGTAGCGACATGGGACGGAGGAGCAGTGCACGGGTGGGGGGACAAGGAGAAGGTGGGCTGGTTCGGTGAGATGGGCCGAGGCCCGGGGGAGTCAGGGGCCTTTCTCTTTTTATTTACTTTGCATTTTCTTTTATTTTTCTTTTTTACATTTTCTGTTTTCTATTTAGTTTTATTCTACTTTTACTTCTGTAAAATACAAACCGAGACTCTAAATTAGTACTATTAAATATATCACTACCATATTTAGTTTGAGGTTCAAATAAAATAGTTTAGTATTTTTATAATTAAAAAGCATTTAATAACTATTTTTAGCCACTGTTATATTCACAAAAGAGCATCAAAATACTTTTCAAAAGTGTTGGGCCACCATAATTAGTTATGGATTATTTTCCACAAGATGAACATTTAAGATTTCATGTCTGACAAATATGAATTTTTGACTTTAGATTGGATTTGAATTTGAATGTTGATTTGGATCAAGTGAAGATTAGCAACAGTAATGTGATGACATGTCACCATTAACATGGGATTACTGTAGCATGACACTGGGGGTGTTACACCCTAGTTCATCTCTTGTATCCAATCTTTGTCTCAAAACCTCAGATTGGTACCTGTGGGTTGCTAGTAGTGTTGATTACTCCTTGTAGTTGATGCTATTTAGTTTATTCGGTGGAAGATCATATGTTCAGATCCTTTATGCATATTAATACCCCTCTGATTATGAACATGAATATGATTTGTGAGTAGTTACATTTGTTCCTGAGGACATGGGAGAAGTCTTGCTATAAGTAGTCATGTGAATTTGGTATTGGTTCGATATTTTGATGAGATGTATGTTGTCTCTCCTCTAGTGGTGTCATGTGAACGTCGACTACATGACACTTCACCATTGTTTGGGCCTAGGGGAAGGCATTGGGAAGTAATAAGTAGATGATGGGTTGCTAGAGTGACAGAAGGTTAAACCCTAGTTTATGAGTTGTTACGTAAGGGGCTGATTTGGATCCATATGTTTCATGCTATGGTTAGGTTTACCTTAATACTTCTTTTGTAGTTGCGGATGCTTGCAATAGGGGTTAATCATAAGTGGGATGCTTGTCGAAGGAAGGGCAGTACCCAAGCACCGGTCCACCCACATATCAAATTATCATAGTACTGAACGTGAATCATATGAACATGATGAAAACTAGATTGACGATAATTCCCATGTGTCCTCAGGAGCGCTTTCCTTTATATAAGAGTTTGTACAGGCTTGTCCTTTGCTACAAAAAGGATTGGGCCATCTTGCTGCACCTTATTTACTTTTATTACTTGTTACCCGTTACAAATTACCTTATCACAAAACTATCTGTTACCGATAATTTCAGTGCTTGCAGAGAATACCTTACTGAAAACTGCTTATCATTTCCTTCTGCTCCTCGTTGGGTTCGACACTCTTACTTATCGAAAGGACTACGATAGATCACCTATACTTGAGGGTCATCAAGACTCTTTTCTGGTGCCGTTGCCGGGGAGTGAAGCGCCTTTGGTAGGTGGAATTTGGTAAGGAAAAATTTATATAGTGTGCAGAAATTTACTGTCACTTGTTACTATGAAACATAATCCTTTGAGGGGCTTGTTCGGGGTATCTTCACCCCGACCAGTAGAGGGAAGAGTTTCTCCTCAACCTACTAAAAATGTTTACTTTGAAATTCCTTCGGGTATTATAGAGAAACTGTTAGCTAATCCTTTCACAGGTGATGGAACATTGCATCCTGATTTGCACCTAATCTATGTCGATGAAGTTTGTGGATTATTAAAGCTTGCAGGTATGCCCGAGGATGTTATCAAGAAGAAAGTCTTCCCTTTATCTTTGAAGGGAAAGGCATTAACATGGTTTAGGCTATGTGATGATATGGGATCATGGAACTACAACCGATTGAAATTGGAATTTCATCAGAAGTTTTATCCTATGCATCTTGTTCATCGTGATCGTAATTATATATATAATTTTTGTCCTCGCGAAGGAGAAAGCATCGCTCAAGCTTGGGGGAGGCTTAAGTCAATGTTATATTCATTCCCCAATCATGATCTCTCAAGAGAAATTATTATTCAAAATTTTTATGCTCGGCTTTCTCTAAATAATCGCTCCATGCTTGATACTTCTTGTGCTGGCTCTTTTATGAAGACTAATGAATTCAAATGGGATTTATTGGAAATAATTAAATGCAACTCTGAATATTGGGACCTCGACGAAGGTAAGGAGTCAGGTATAACACTAAATATGGACTTGACTATGAGATAGTAGCTTCTTTCTGTGAATCCTTTGCTACTCATGTTGATCTCCCTAAGGAGAAGTGGTTTAAATATAATCCTCTCATTGAAGTAAAAGTAGTCGCACCTATTAAAGTTGAAGAAAAGACTATCACTTATAATGATTCTGTTGTTCCTACTACTTATATTGAGAAACCACCTTTCCCTGTTAGAATAAAGGATCATGCTAAAGCTTCAACTGTGGTTCGTAAGAGTAATACTAGAACACCTACACCCTCTAAGAAAATTAAAGTTGAACCTAGTATTGCTATGGTTAAAGATCTCTTGGCCGATAATATTGATGGGAATGTTATTTACTTCTGTGATGAAGCTGTTAGAATTGCTAGACCCGACAATAAAATAAACATAGGCCTGTTGTAGGCATGCCTGTATTTCTGTTAAAATAGGAGATCATTGCTATCATGGCTTATGTGATATGGGTGCTAGTGCAAGTGCAATACCTCATTCCTTATATAAAGAAATTATGCATGATATTGCACCCGCTGAGATAGAGGAAATTGATGTTACAATTAAGCTTGCCAATAGAGACACTATTTCACCTGTTGGGATTGTTAGAGATGTTGAAGTCTTGTGTGGGAAAGTCAAATATCCTGCTGATTTTCTTGTTCTTGGTTCCCCACAAGATAACTTTTGTCCCATTATATTTGGTAGACCCTTCTTGAATACTGTTAATGCTAGGATAGATTACAAAAAGAATGTTGTTACTATTGGTTTGGGGGATATGTCTCATGAGTTTAATTTTGCTAAATTTCGTAGACAATCCCATGATAAAGAATTTCCTAGTAAAGATGAAATTATTGGTCTTGCTTCTATTGCCGTGCCTCCTAATGATCCTTTAGAACAATATTTGCTAGATCATGAAAATGATATGTTTACGAATGAAAGAAGGGAAATAGATGAAGTATTCTTTAAACAGGGACCCATTTTGAAACACAACTTGCCTGTTGAAATCCTAGGGGATCCTCCTCCACCCAAGGGTGATCCCGTGTTTGATCTTAAACCTTTACCTGATACTCTTAAATATGCTTATCTTGACGAGAAAGAGATATATCATGTTATTATTAGTGCTAACCTTTCAGAGCATGAAGAAAAGAAATTATTGAAAACTCTAAAGAAGCACCATGCTGCTATTGGATATACTCTTGATGATCTTAAGGGCATTAGTCCCACTCTATGCCAGCACAAAATAAAATTGGAGAAAGACGCTAAACCGGTTGTTGATCACCAACGATGGTTAAATCCTAAGATGAAAGAAGTGGTAAGAAAAGAAATAATAAAGCTTCTGGAGGCAGGTATAATTTATCCCGTTGCTGATAGTCAGTGGGTAAGTCATGTCCATTGTGTCCCTAAGAAGGGAGGTATTACAGTTGTTCCCAATGATAAAGATGAATTGATCCCACAAAGAATTGTTACAGGTTATAGAATGGTAATTGACTTCCGCAAATTAAACAAAGCTACTAAAAAGGATCATTACCCTTTACCTTTTATTGATCAAATGCTAGAAAGATTATCCAAACATACACATTTTTGCTTTCTAGATGGTTATTCTGGTTTCTCACAAATACCTGTGTCCAAAGAGGATCAAGAAAAGAGCACTTTTACTTGCCCTTTCAGTACCTTTGCTTATAGACGTATGCCTTTTGGTTTATGCAATGCACCTACTACCTTTCAAAGATGTATGACTGATATATTCTCTAACTTTTGTGAAAAGATTGTCGAGGTCTTCATGGATGATTTCTCCATATATGGAACTTCTTTTGATGATTGCTTAAGCAACCTTGATCGAGTTTTGCAGAGATGTGAAGAAACTAATCTTGTCTTGAATTGGGAGAAGTCCCACTTTATGGTTAATGAAGGTATTGTCTTGGGGCATAAAATTTCTGAAAGAGGTATTGAAGTTGATAAAGCTAAAGTTGATGCTATTGAAAAGATGTCGTGTCCTAAGGACATTAAAGGTATAAGAAGTTTCCTTGGTCATGTCAGTTTCTATAGGAGATTCATTAAGGACTTCACTAAAATTTCTAGGTCTCTGACTAATCTCTTACAAAAAGATGTCCATTTGTCTTTGATGATGATTGTGTAGAAGCATTTGAAATACTTAAGAAAGCTTTGATTTCTGCACCTATTGTTCATCCACCTAATTGGAATTTACCCTTTGAAATTATGTGTGATGCTAGTGATTATGCTGCAGGTGCTGTTCTAGGACAAAGAGTTGATAAGAAATTAAATGTTATTCAATATGCTAGTAAGACTCTGGACAGTCCCCAGAGAAATTATGACCGAAAAAGAATTTTTAGCAGTTGTGTTTGCTTATGATAAGTTCAGACCTTATATTGTTGATTCTAAAGTAACTTTTCACACTGATCATGCTGCTATTAAATATCTTATCGAAAAGAAAGATGCTAAACTAGACTTATTAGATGGGTTCTCTTGCTACAAGAATTTGATTGGCATATTATTGATAGAAAGGGAGCGGAGAACCCCGTTGGAGACAACTTGTCTAGGCTAGAGAATGTACATGATGACCCACTACCTATAGATGATAGCTTTCCTGATGAACAATTAGCTGTCATAAATGCTTCTCGTACTGCTCCTTGGTATGCTGATTATGCTAATTATATTGTTGCTAAATTTTTACCACCGAGTTTCACATACCAACAAAAGAAAAAGTTTTTCTATGATTTAAGACATTACTTCTAGGATGACCCACACCTTTATAAAGAAGTAGTAGATGATGTTATTAGATGTTGTGTACCTGAGCATGAACAGGAACATATCCTACGCAAGTGTCATTGCAAAGCTTATGGAGGACACCATGCTGGAGATAGAACTTCACATAAGGTATTGTAATCCGATTTTTATTGGCCTACTCCCTTCAAGGATGACCGTAAGTTTGTCTTGTCTTGTGATGAATGTCAAAGAATTGGTAATATTAGTAGACCTCAAGAAATGCCTATGAATTATTCACTTGTTATTGAACTATTTGATGTTTGGGGCTTTGATTATATGGGACGGTTTCCTTCCTCTAATGGGTATACACATATTTTAGTTGATGTTGATTACGTTACTAAGTGGGTAGAAGCTATTCCAACTAGTAGTGCTGATCATAACACCTCTATTAAGATGCTTAAAGAAGTTATTTTTCCAATGTTTGGAGTCCCTAGATACTTAATGACTGATGGTGGTTCACATTTTATTCATGGTGCTTTTCGTAAAATGCTTGCTAAGTATGATGTTAATCATAGAATTGCATCTCCATATCATCCAAAGTCTAGTGGTCAAGTGGAACTGAGTAATAGAGATCTTAAATTAATTTTGCAAAAGACTGTTAATAGATCTAGAAAGAATTGGTCCAAGAAACTTGATGGTGCATTATGGGCATATAGAACTGCATACAAAAATCCTATGGGGTATGTCTCCGTATAAAATGGTTTATGGAATAGCATGTCACTTACCTGTCGAACTAGAACATAAGGCATATTGGGCCATTAAAGAGCTCAATTATGATTTCAAACTTGCCGTTGAGAAGTGGCTTTTTGACATTAGCTCACTTGATGAATGGAGAACCCAGGCCTATGAGAATGCCAAACTGTTTAAAGAAAAGGTTAAAAGATGGCATGACAAAAGGATACAAAAGTGTGAGTTTAATGTAGGTGATTATGTTTCGCTATACAACTCTCGTTTAAGATTTTTTGCAGACAAACTCCTCTCAAAATGGGAAGGTCCTTACGTTATCGAGGAGGTCTATCGTTCCGGTGCCATAAAAATCAACAACTTTGAAGGCACAAATCCGAGGGTGGTGAATGGTCAAAGAATCAAACACTATATCTCAGGTATTCCTATAAATGTTGAAACTAATGTTGACCTCCGTATCACGCAAATATCTTCTGTCTTTGTTTCGAGCTATTTTTCTGACAGATCTAGATCGCCATGACGTCTTCAAGTGCCCCCAAGGACAAGTTCTTCATGAAGGTCATCAACCCCTACCTCGTGGAGGTGATGCAACACCCTCAAACCATTGAGATGCATGAGGGGTTGCTGCACATCCGTGATGTTGAGGGACCAAGGAGAACCGGAAGCATGGAGACAAGACTCGAGGCAATGGAGCAACAAGTTTTCAAGTGCCAGGAGATGGTGGAGCATGGACTCGACGCCAACCACATAATGATCACGGAGTTCACGAACAACACCAAGAAAGATGCCAGGAACGTCGGGGAGACCATCTTCAAGCTTCATGAGAAAATGGAGCATCTCCAAGCCCAGATCTATGACCTGCAAAACCAAAACTATGAGTATGAATATAGATTCAAGAGGATGAGTTTGGCTACAGATTCGAGGATCCCGGAGACTCGATCGTCCTTCTATGATGGTGAGCCTATGCCTTGGAAGATGGAGAGTTAATTGCATGTTGGTACCACACTAGCACCTACTCACGAATCGATACCACTACTTAAAAGTTTTGTAGTTCAGCACCAACTCAGGGCCTAAGAGTTGCAAAACGGTCTGACAACCGTATAACAACGTATTGACACTATATCTGACACTCGGACCCACCTGTCAGGTGCTGACATGGCATGTTTTTTCCAAGAAAGCCCCTTATTATATACTTAATAATATAAACACCCTTTATTTTGCGGGAAAGAGATCCCCTGTGAGAGACCATTTTTTCCTTCGCAAGTTTTCACCGAGTTGGACTCGTTTGAAAGTTTCCGTTGAAGTTTGCAAGTAAATAAAACAAACGAAAGTTTAAGAGCTGGCCACCCCGCCATCGTGCGCTGGCCACCACAGCCGGGCGACGCTGGTGATAGAAAATATGCGTCATTTTATTTATATAGATCAGCAACCCTGGGCCGGCGGTTAGGCCCAGCGAGGCGGACACTGTATTTTCTTCGTTTCGCGTTTAACTCACCCACATGCCGGGCTCGTTCGTTGCCTAGGTTTCTTGCTTCTGCTTATTTTTGTTTCTGTTTTTGGCTTAATTTTATGTTTTTTCTTTTGTTTTCTTTCACTAGGTTGGTTTTTCTCCTGGATTTTTAACATACTTACTGAACATTTTTTAAGATAGGCTTTAGTATATGATGAACATGTTTTCAAATATGTATGAACCTTTTTTTAATGTACGCTGATAACTTTCTCTGCGCATAGTCAACATTTTGTAATGCATGATGAAATTTTATTTACAAACGGTATTTTTTAAATATAATGAACTTTTGGTAATGTACGTTGAACATATTTTCAATACAAATTGAACATTTTTGTAATATATGTTGAACAATTTTCTTAAGATATGATGAACATTTTACATAATGCGTTGTGAACTTTTTCTAATTTATATGGTGAACATTTATATATGATGAATTGTTTTGACAATGTGTATTTCAAAAACATGTTCAGCATGTACGAAACTTATTGTGTAAAATCATTCTTGCAATGCGAAAAATGTTCAGCATTTCTCACAATAATTTTTCACGCATACTGTTAATTTTTTAAGTAACTGTGCGTTTAAAATAATACAATCAATATACAAGTAACTAAAAAAACTATGTGTTGGGCATATTTTTTAATAGTTGCGCATTTGAAAAATATAATGAGAATAAATAATAATTGTGCATGCATGTGGTCCTGAGTGAAGACACATAAAATTTGGGTGCTTGACACTTACGGATACTAATATGTTTATCTAAAAAAAGAACTAATATGTAATCGGAAAAAAATATGTATTAATATCCTGATAAAAAATGAGTAACTCAGTGTGCTGGCCTCGCTGGGCCCAATAGCCGGCCCAACGTTCATCATCTAGTATAAAACAAATGTCGCCTGTAAAATACCATGTGCGTCCCGTGGCAGTGGCTAGCTCAGCCAGCCGTTGGACCAGAGGTCGCAGGTCCGACTCCTGTTTGTGGGTAATTTTTTTCTTTTGTTTTATTTATTTTTACGACTCGACGGAAAACTTTCAAATAAGTCCGACTCGGTACGGCGTGGGTTCGAAACCCGACAGTGAGCGCGCGTGTGGTTGTTTTTGAAAAAATAAAATTTGCGGCAAGACCTTTTTTTGACCAACAGAGGATGTATGTGTGATTAAATAAAAAGTAAGGGTTCTTTTTGTAAAACAGCATGCCACATCAGCCCCTGGTAGCGGGTCCTAGCGGTCAGATACACCGTCAATACGACTTTATACGCAGTTTAGACCGTTTTGCAACACTTAGTCCCTGAGTTGGTACTGAACTGCAAAACTTTTGAGTAGTGGTACCAATTCGTGAGTAGGTGCCGAAGTGTGGTATCAACATGCAATTAACTCGAAGATGGACGACAAGCCTACATCATGAACAACCCCATCATCACCACCTCCGAGGAAGGAGACATAAACACATGTGTATGGGCACTCCCCTTGGCAACTGCCAAGCTTGGGGGAGTGCCCCGGTATCGTATCACCATCACACTTTTATTTTTTACTGTTTTTCTTAGTTCGATCCTTTTGGTAATATCTTGATATAGTAGAATAAAGTTTTAGTATGATCTAGTTTTGAGTTTTTCTTTATGATCCTTCTATGTAATCGAGTCCGTGAGTTATATATAATAAAGATTACTGTTGAGTCAAGGGCTTTGCCATCTTGCTTTGATCTTGAGGGAATAAAAATAAAAGAGAAGAGAAAGAATAAAAATAAATAAAGAGATCATATGGATCTTATGGAGAGTAATGACTTCACATATAAAGAGTATGATGAATAAAAGTTGTTGAGAGTTGACAAACATAGTTTTGGTCATCGTTGCAATTAATAGGAAGTAATAAAGAAAGAGAGGTTTTCACATATAAATATACTATCTTGGACATCTTTTATGATTGTGAGCACTCATTAAAATATGACATGCTAAAGAGTTGACGTTGGACAAGAAAGACAACATAATGGGTTATGTTTTCTTACATCTGAAATAAATTATACTGTCATGGATCATCCAACATGTTGAGCTTTCCTTTCCCCCTCATGCTAGACAAATTCTTTGCACCAAGTAGAGATACTACATGTGCTTCCAAATATCCTTAAACCCTATTTTGCCTTGAGAGTCCACCATACCTACCTATGGATTGAGTAAGATCCTTCAAGTAAGTTCTCATTGTTGCAAGCAATAAAAATTGATCTCCAAATATGGATGATTTATTAGTGCGGAGAAAATAAGCTTTATACGATCTTGTGATGTGGAAGAAATAAAAGCGACGGACTGCATAATAAAGGTCCATATCACAAGTGGCAATATAAAGTGACGTTCTTTTGCATTAAGATTTCGTGCATCCAACCAAAAAGCACATGAAAACCTCTGCTTCCCTCTGCGAAGGGCCTATCTTTTATTCTTGTCTTATACTTCATACAAGAGTCATGGTGATCTTCACCTTTCCTTTTTACATTTTATCCTTTGGCGAGCACAATGTGTTGGAAAGATCCTAATATATATAGCTAATTGGATGTGAGTTTTCATGAACTATTATTGTTGACATTACCCTTGAGTTAAAAGGTTGGGAGGAAAAACTATAAGCCAATATCTTTCTCTGTGTCCGATTTAAACTTCATAACCATAAATATTGCGTGAGTGTTAGCAATTGTGAAAGACTAAATGATAGTTGAGTATGTGGACTTGCTGAAAAGATCTTATATTGACTCTTTCTGATGTTATGATAAATTGCAATTGCTTCAATGACTGAGATTATAGTTTGTTAGTTTTCAATAAAGTTTCTGATTCATACTTGAAATTGTGAATGGATTGTTACTTTAGCATAAGAAATCATATGACAATATATATATATTGTTGTTATAAGAATGATCATGATGCCCTCATGTCCGTATTTTATTTTATCGACACCTCTATCTCTAAACATATGGACATATTTTCCGATTTCAGCTTCCGCTTGAGGACAAGCGAGGTCTAAGCTTGGGGGAGTTGATACGTCCATTTTGCATCATGCTTTTATATCGATATTTATTGCATTATGGGCTGCTATTACACATTATGTCACAATACTTATGCCTATTCTCGCTTATTTTACAAGGTTTACATGAAGAGGGAGAAAGCCGGCAGCCGGAATTCTGGGCTGGAAAAGGAGCAAATATTAGAGACCTATTATGCGCAACTCCAAAAGTCCTGAAACTACAGAGGAATTATTTTCAGAATATATAAAAAATATTGGGTGAAGAAAGTACCATAGGGGGGCCACCCACCATCCATGAGGGTGGGGGGCGCGCCCTACCCCCCTGGGCGCGCCCTGCCTCGTGGGCCCTCTAACAGGCCTCCGGTGCCCATCTTCTGCTATATGACGTCTTCCGTCCGAGAAAAAAATCATAAGCTAGCTCACGGGACGAAACTCCGCTGCCACGAGGCGGAACCTTGGTGGAACCAATCTAGGGCTCCGGCGGAGCTGTTCTGCCGGGGAAACTTCCCTCCGGGAGGGGGAAATCATCACCACCGTCATTACCATCGATCCTATCATCGGGAGGGGGTCAATCTCCATCAACGTCTTCACCAGCACCATCTCATCTCAAACCCTAGTTCATCTCTTGTATCCTATCTTTGTCTCAAAACCTTAGATTGGTACCTGTGGGTTGCTAGTAGTGTTGATTACTCCTTGTAGTTGATGCTAGTTGGTTTAGTCAGTGGAAGATCATATGTTTAGATCCTTTATGCATATTACCTCTAATTATGAAGTTGAATATGATTTGTGAGTAGTTACATTTGTTCCTGAGGACATGGGAGAAGTCTTGCTATAAGTAGTCATGTGAATTTGGTATTCATTCGATATTTTGATGAGATGTATGTTGTCTCTCCTCTAGTGGTGTCATGTGAACGTCAACTACATGACACTTCACCATTGTTTGGGCCTAGGGGAAGGCATTGGGAAGTAATAAGTAGATGACGGGTTGCTAGAGTGACAGAAGCTTAAACCCTAGTTTATGAGTTGTTTCGTAAGGGGCTGATTTGGATCCATATGTTTCATGCTATGGTTAGGTTTACCTTAATACTTCTTTTGTAGTTGCGGATGCTTGCAATAGGGGTTAATCATAAGTGGGATGCTTGTCCAAGGAAGGGCAGTACCCAAGCACCGATCCACCCACATATCAAATTATCAAAGTACCGAACACGAATCATATGAACGTGATGAAAACTAGCTTGACACTAATTCCCATGTGTCTTCGGGAGCGCTTTCCTTTATATAAGAGTTTGTCCAGGCTTGTCCTTTTCTACAAAAAGGATTGGGCCATCTTATTGTACCTTATTTACTTTTATTACTTGTTACCCGTTACAAATTACCTTATCACAAAACTATCTGTTACCAATAATTTCAGTGCTTGCAGAGAATACCTTACTGAAAACTGATTATCATTTCCTTCTGCCCCTCGTTGGGTTCGACACTCTTACTTATCGAAAGGACTATGATAGATCCCCTATACTTGTGGGTAATCACCACCTGCTGCTTGGTAAGAACTGGTAAGAATTCGAGATTTGCTTGACGGATTTGTGACACACTGCTACTTTCTAGTAGTTTGTAGGATCATATTCTTGTGTGTACTATTGCTGCTAACCATGGCAGGATCACAAGACGACGAGATTGACTGGGAGAACATGATGAAGGAGGAGCTTCATGATAAATTTCAGCAAATGTTGAGTCAATAAGTGGAAGACATCATGGCCACCTTCAGAAAGGCACTAGAGAGGATTGATGACGTTGGGAAGACAATTGACACCAAGTTGGACGCCAAGCTCAATGAAGTACTCATGCATCTTCCACAACCACCACCCGCTGCACCTGTTGCACCTCTACATCATCAACAACAACATCTCCTTCCAAATCAAGTGGGACGAGCATTGCACGTTCCCCTTGAGCCTGGTCAAACTTCCGGTGCCGCTGTACCTACTGTTGATGCTTCTGTGGCTCCTGCTGCTACTGCAGAGGTGGAGGACCATTACGAGAATGAGGTTGATTAAAATCAGAACTACGTGCAACCACCAACACCACCACCACCAGGTCGTCCTCATGCATATCATTGCAAAGGTAGGGCTGCACCACCACCTGAGGTACGAGATCATGACCATCTTCCAAAACTAAAATTGAATATTCCACCATTTGAGGGTAGCACTACAAAAAAAAGACCCATCTGTGATATTTTGGGTTGAACGATTTTTTTTCTATCATACTTATGACACTTCTATGGCGATAATTGTGACAAAACCCAGTATCATCATAGATGTGGTGGGGTCCTACTTTTATGACAAAAAATCATGACGGAAAATGGGCTTTTCGTCCTGGGCGGGCCGGAGACGCAGCTGCATGACATTCTTTGGGACGTCCATGACGGAAAAAACCGTGGTAGAAGCGAGGGTGAGGAAAATATCGGGGTGTTCCCGGTTATGGTGGGTGGTCGGCGCCGAGCGGTGCGCGTTTCTCTCGTACGCGCACGCGAGGCGTTGGGATCTAACTAAACCAGAGCGATTGTGCTGTAGGCTACGCGATACTGAACCCGAGCGATCGATCAATGGCTGTTAACTGAACCCGATCGAGCGATTGCTTCGCTACTACTGCTAACTGAATCCGATCGATGCTGCCTCTGGATGAATAGTGAGCGTTGCTGGGGGGGGGGGGGTTGGATGAATAGTTCCCGGTGGGGGTGGATGAACAGGACCCCGTGGTGTTGCCTCTGGATGAATAGGACCCCGATCGATCAAGCCGGTTGGGGCTGGATGAATAGGACCCTGTGGAGGGCAGGATGAACAGGACCACCCCGTGGAGGGCTGGATGAACAGTAGACAGTGGAGTGCTGGATGAACAGTAGCCCGTGGAGGGGTGGTTGAATAGGAGCCCATGGAGAGGGCAGGTTGAACAGTAGCCGGTGGAGTAGCGAGCGATGGAGGCTGGATGAACAGGAACCCGTGGATGAACAGTCACAGGTGGAGGCTGGAGGAGATCGACGGTGGATGCACAGTAGCCCGTGGAGGCTGGAGGGGGTCGCGGTCGAGATGAACAATATCCCGTGGAGTCCCGTTTTGCGGTACGCCACACCCCTCCCAATGAACAGGACCCCCGTTTCGACCGTAGCGCTCCAACACAAGTCCGTTTCCTCCGTTTTGCGGTACGCCACACCCCTCCCGATCAACAGGACCCCTGTTTCAACCGTAGGAGGTCCATTTCCTCCATTTTGCGGTACGCTAGACCCCTCCCGATGAACATGATCCTTTTTGACCATGGCCGGTCGAACACAAGGCCGTTTCCTCCATTATGCGGTACGCCAGGCCTCGTTTCCATCGGCTGTTCCATCCAAGCCCTCCCGATGAACGGGACGACGCACTCCGTTCCGATCCAGCCGGTTGGCTCCCCATGAACACGACGACGACGTTGTTTCTCAGTTCCGAGCCAGCCATGTACACGATCCCTGGCTGTACGTATGCACGAGTAGGCATTCGAGACCCTGCCCGTATGTACGTACGTGGCCGTATTTTCTTTCTTGCACAATGGCCGCTGTACGTACGTGTACATGCTATGTGCGCGCCTCTACTACGACACGTGCGCGCCTCTACATAGACCAGTATGTACGTACACGTTCGCGACCAGAATGACAACGCTGCGTACGCTTCGACCAGGTGGGTCCCGACTCTCAGGCACTTCCTTGCGTGCGAAGATGTAGCTAGTGGGTCCCAGTCGTCAGGGGGGCGAATCGTATTTTTTGCCCGGACGCACTTCCTTGCGTGCGAAGATGTAGCCGGTGGGTCCCAGCAGTCAGGGGGAAACGTTTTTTCGCGAAATACGGTGGCCCGTCCAGTGGGTCCCCGCTGTCAGGTGGAGGAATAATTATTTTGTGCGTAATAAGAAGGCACTTCCTTGCTGCGGTCGTGGACCCAATTGTCAGCCTCTCCATGTACTATCCACATCCGATGGAAGCCGTTCCTTGACCATGTTGACCACGCCGTGCCGAGAGCACCAGGGCGGTGGACGACGGTGAGGCCTAGGAAGGGGACGACGCAGAGCCAGGGAAGACGCGGAAGTGGAAGCCCGCGCGGAGAGGAGTATGAGGGTTCATTGGTTTGGCTGCGGTGTGAGGCTGCCGTCACCGCAGAATAACAGGGGGTGTGGGTGAGTAGAGGGATGGCCTGGCCAGCGGTGGGAGTAGTAGGGGGCGGTGAGGCCTCCGCGGCATTGCAGCCGGCCACGGGAGGCAGGAGCACGAGGCACGAGGCACGACCGGCGCTGGTTTGGGCGGCTGGAGCAAGAAGACCAGAGGTTGAAGAAGCACTACGGCCGTTGGATGGACATTGTATGGTCAATGGAGCTAGAATCGTGCATATTGACTAAGTTGACAAAGCCCTCCATCCCCATCAACTTAGTAGGCCCACAAGTCAGCCTCCCACTATACTGGGTCCCAGCTAGCAGGGGGAGTATTCATTTTTTGCGTAATAAGGAGGCACTTCCTTACGTGCGAAGATATAGCTGGTGGGTCCGGGCTGTCAGCGGCCGTAACGTTTTTTCCACAAAATACAGAGGCCCTTACGGTGGGTCCCAGATTTCAGGTGGAGGAATCATTATTTTGCGAGTAATAAGGAGGCATTTCCTTGCGTGCAGCCGTGGACCCAGCTGTCAGTCTCTCCACGCATAGTCCACTTCAGATGCATGTCAGTCGTTGACCACATTGACCAGGCCACGCCGAGAGCACCAGGGCGGTGGACGATGGTGAGGCCTAGGAAGGGAACGACATGGAGCCAGGGAAGACTCAACAGTTGTTTCCCACACGGAGGGGAGCACAACTGTACGAGGGCTTACTGGTTCGTCTGTCGTCGCTGGAGAATAACATCAGGTGTGGGTGAGTAGAGGGATGGCTAGGCCAGGGATGGGAGTACGGTGGGGCGGTGAGGCCTGCGCAGCAGCACAGCCGGCCGCGGGGAGGAGGGAGCAGTCAGTCCCGCCGACGCTTGTTTGAGCGGCTGGAGTAGGAAGAGCAGAGATTGAAGAAGCACCACAGCTGTTGGATGGAAATCCAACAGTCACTGCTTGTGCGTCAACCCTTTTTTAGGAAAGCCTCAAATTTGTGGAAAATAGCATACAACCCATCTGCCATTATTTCTAATAATCTACATTCCATTTGCTAATTCTTAAGGTTTTTTTCGAGCCCATATTCTTTTTGTTAGCATTACAGCCCATATTGTGGCCACGGTTAAAAAATTATACAAAATTTTGCATATTTCGGTGCGGTCCGAACTGTTTTTAATCACGAAATTTCGAGTCACATTCAAACTGATTTTAAAACTAAATATATATCAATATAAAATACGACAAATTGTCCACGCATAAAAATCAATGCAATTTAAAATCTCAAAATGAAAAAAAGAAATTTGAAACTAATTGCCGGTTTGATGTGTTTTAAAAATGTATACCCCATTTCTCATTACTTATAGGCCATTTTCTCGGCCAGCCGAATGAAGCTCTCCTCGTCTTGAAAGATTTGCAGCCCAACAGGCCTGACAAAGCGACTTACTTGGCAAATCACAAAAAAACTAGGCTGTGGCCGTGGACCCAGCTGTTAGCCTCTCCACATATAGTACTCTTCTGATGGAAGTCGGTCATTGACCACATTGACCACGCCGCACCGATAGCACCAAGGCGGTGGATGACGGCGAGGCCTAGGAAGGGGATGACACGAAGCCGGGGAAGACGCGACAGTGGATGCCGACGCGGAGTGGAGTATGGGGGTTCACTGGTTCGGCTGCAGTATGAGGTTGCCGTCCCTGCAGGGCATGGCTAGCGGTGGGAGTAGTAGGGGGCTATGAGGCCTCAACAGCAGCACAACCGGCCACTGGAGGCAAGAGCAGGCGGTCTCGCGGGTGCTGGTTTGGGCGGATGGTGCAAGAAGAGCAGCGATTGAAGAAGCAACAGAATCATTCGATTCAAATCCAACGGTTACTCCTGCTAGAATCGTTTGTTGACTAAGTTGACAAGCCCTGCGTACGCGTCAACTTAGTAGGCCCATAGGTCAGCCTCCCAACCGGTGCGCCCCAGATGTCAGTGGCAGGAATCATTTTTTGCGTAATAATGAGGTAGTTGATTGCGTGCGGCCATGTAACATCCCAAATTTTCAATTTGGAATGTTATACACTAGATCATCATTGCATATCATAGTTATTGCATTTTGGTTGATCCTAGAAATTTCACGCAACTCAAGGACCCTCGGAGAGAGTTGGGGATTTCATTATTTTCATATTTGAGTTTTCTCAAATTTTGAAAATAGGATCATTTGATTTTATTTATTTTATCTTCAAATATTTCTATTATAAAAATTATGAGAGAGGGAATAAAATGACTTTCCCAAAATAAAGAAATATTGGGGATTTAATAAAAAAATCAAATAAGATTTTATTTTGGTTTTTTTTGCTATTTTATTTGTATTAGGGAAAAATGCGTGTTTTTCAAAATTGCATTTAGGCCCCAAATAAATGTTCATCCTGTGCGGCTTGATTTTAGAAGCCAGGGAAAATTTATTTCAGGATTTTTGGAGTCCGTTTAGTATTACCTTTGTTTTTTTCTGAGCGTAACTATTTTAAAAAAACGCAACCGACCTAACGGGCCGTGTCCGACCCGGACACCTGGCTCGGCCGGCTTTATAAGCTGGGGAGGCCCAGCCGGACCACCCCGATACCCTAGCCGCCTAGCCCCGCCGCCGCCGCTGCCCCTCGCCGCGCTGCGCCGCCGCCCGTCACCGCGCGCCGCCCCGCCGCCGCCGTTCGCCGCGCACCGGAGGTAGACCTCGCCGGCGCCGTTTTTTTTTTCAAAAAACCGATCGGTTTCCGTCGGTTTTGTTGCTTTTTTAGTTTCGGTTTTTTAAATAGATCGGTTTTTCCGGTTTATTTAATTAGCGAGCGTTCATCCGTTCGTTCGTTTTAACGAACGTTCGTTGTTTTTTCTTTTTCTTGGATTAAATCCACGATTTTCCTGATCGCGATTTCTGACCTGATTTTCGTTTTAGTCTAACTTTTCGCTCGTTTAGCGGAATCAGGCGATTCAAGCGCCTGGAGTTTCGTCTCGACACCCTCTTTCCGTTTAACCAACTCAAACAAGTTTTTGCCACTGTGAAAATTGCACTAGATCCATAATAGTAAATGAAGCCTGTTTCTTTTGCCGTTTGTCTTTCGTTGCTTCGTTCGTTTTGATTCTTTTTGCCAACCGGAGTTCTTAAATTGAACTTTCTGGTTAGATCTCTTATTTGAGTTTTACTTGTGCATTAGTTGAGTACTTATTGTATGCTTGTTTGTTTGCGATAGAGTACCCGGAGTGCGCCGCTTGCTACGTCGAATCGCTAGGTTTCCTGGATCATCAGCAAGGCAAGTAACACTTTGATCATGCTTTCCCTCTACTCAGTTTTGTTGCATTAGATCAATCCTCACACATTGCATGATTAGGATCTAATTAAATTCTGGATTTGGGAAGTAGTTGAGGTAGTACCTATTACCTGTTGTTATCAAACCTTTGGGAGTTACTTCTACGTTGCTTATTATGCCATGCTATGCTAGTAGACGTGGATTGGGTGAGTGTATCCATGACAGATGTGACATTGTTAATTAAAGGTTTATCTAAGGTGGGAACTTAAATACACATCTGGGTGGATTGAGGCACCTGGGTATTCCAGCGATTGCCTGTTTTTCTTTTGGACCGCCACCCAGGCTCAAAGGGATCATGAGATTATTCATGCTAGAAACTTCCGTGTGCAGCCACAAGCTAATATGGGCTCTAGCATAGTTGATTAAGTTGTGCGAACTCTTACAGTGGTAGACTAGAAGATGTAGGGGAAAGTAGGTGTAACGGTCTACCTGATCGTAAGGTGCTAGTGCTTCTGAAAGGCTATGTCTTGGTCATCCGTCTTCTCAAACACCATGTAGTGCGAGAAACCAAAAAGAGGCGATCGAGTCTTGTGGGGAAAAGTGCGCAAATCTCTGCAGAGTGTATAAACTAATCATGATTAGTCGTGTCCCCGCTTATGGACAACTTGAGTATCTAGTACCTGGATTATCATGTGAATCTCAACATGTTACTATAAAATTAATTTTGTTGGGTTTTGTCTAATGATGATTCTTAATTGGGATTGAGAATGCTGTCAACCATTCTCAATGTTTAACAACTACCATGATAGTTAAATAAAATTTATTCCTTTGCAGTAGGGAAAAATTGGCTTTACGCAAAACTGTAACCATAGAGCTTTCCACCAGCCAAATATGCATATAGATTAGCCTATTTCATTCCATTACTCTCTATGTGTTAGTTTGCCAGCATATTCCATGTGCTGACCCGTTTCGGGCTCCAACATTAATGTTGCAAACTTTTCAGACGATGATTAAGGTGTTTTTAGGTCGTGGTTCTATACTCAGTGATCCCGTTGGAGTTGATGGACTCACTTATCTTCCAAGCCTTCCGCTGTTACCGTTATTAGATGGCCTTAAGCCATATTTATTGTAATAAGTTCTCTTTTGAGACACTCGATGTAATAAGTGTGTGATTGCTACTCTGTTATAAATCCTTCAAGTACTGTGTGTTGTCAGCATTACTGATCCAGGGATGACACCTGAGCACAAAGATTGGACCGTTTGAGGTCTGGTCGCTACAAGATGGTATCAGAGCACACGCTAACTGTAGGACACGACCACTAAGCTAAAGACCTAGATCACTACTCACTCTCTTCTCTTTTCTGACTCCTCATCTTTTCTACTCTTTTAGGATGGCGGATGCAAGGAACAAGTTCACTCAACCGGATGAAGATACACCCTTTGGATGTCACTTGAAGGAAATCACTAGATACCTGAACGTAGGAGTACCAAGCTTCACCGGAACCTACAACGCCACTCTACCTGAAGAAGAGCGTTGGATGATTCAAGTTCAAGTTCCAGGAAGGATGTTCATGCCAGTCACTGAGCCCATAGAGTTTTCTTTTGATGCACCAACTTGGAGTCTAGGAAAGAGCATGGCAGCTCACATCGCCATGGGACGCATTGGAGAAGTTTACCGCAATGATCTCAAGGATACTATCTACCAAATTTGTGGGTGCCGAGATGAGCACTGGGAGATGATCAACATCAGGAAGGATAGATCAGTTGCAGCTTTTATCCAGGAGTTAAACCAGCACATTCGACGTCAGGAGAACCAGATGTGCACCGACATGATAGATCTGAAGAAGGCGAGGACAAGAATCAAGGAACTGGTGGAAGAACTCAAGGCTACACGTGAAGATTATGAAGAGGAAATAGAAGTATTAGTGTAGAAGAATGACGATCTGATCAAGGAGATTCGCCCGGAAGACTACATCATCATCGACGACACCGACACGGATCCAGATGATAGCGATGATGACTATGTTGATGAAGCTAGAGCACATATCATGGAGTCTGCAACCGAAGAATATTTCTAGTAGACCACCTCATCAGTAGTAGTAGTCCACCATGTAAATATAGTAGTCCGAGCACTTTTGCGATAGTTAGATCGATTGTATGCCCTTGTTTAATTGATTGAATGAAGTGAATTGTTTTCTTTTGCCTCATGTGCATATGGGTAGTGTTTTCTCTTTAGATCCCTCTCTATTCTTAAATCCCATCTTTTCTAAAACCCTCAGATGCCTCCGAGACGTGACCCCGGATTTACCTTCCCACCGGAGCTCACTCAGTTGATCCAGCAGCAGAACACATTGATGCAGTTGCTAGTCCAGAACCAGAATCAGGGGAACAACAACAACA